>NW_028318904.1:0-230000 GCF_062004578.1 Staurois parvus | reverse complement strand
TGTAGTATTATGTTCAGCAGACTGTGTTCTTCTATTGTTGTGACTGAGATGACGTTCAGAGCACATTTTATGCCCAATTCATGCAAAACTCCACGTAATCCCAAGGGGTTCACATACTTTTTCTTGCAACTGTATATAGACATATACATACACACACACACATTTATACACATATACACACACACACACATATACATACACACACACACACACACACACACACACACACACACACACACACACACACACACATATACACGCACATACACACAATGACAGTGATCATTGTACATTTCCAGCCTCCTCTGTGTTTAATTTCTCCAAATTCCTCACTTTCTGACCTCCCTCCGCTCCAGCAACCGCAGGATTGTACTCTGGATTTCCTTCCTCCTCCTTTTCCTGGGCGGCAGGGCAGCCGATACTGTGGGAAGGCTCACCGCACTGACACATCAAGGCCAACATGTCCCCATCCTCACCTCACCTGCCGACTTCCCATTCCTCCAGCAGCCGCACCATGTCCGCAGAACTGTACTGTGGAAATCCTTCTTCCTCCTTCTTCTCCTCGGTGGTGGCCGGTATACTGGGAAGGCTCATCACACTGACACACTGAGCCCAACATGTCCCCATCTTCACCTGTGTCCCTTCTTCTAGGGGGTGGCGCCGCCCCCCTGAAAAATGCCGCCCTAGGCAAACACCTTGTTTGCCTTGCGGTAAATACGTCCCTGCACACTGGTCATCTGCACTACTATTCTGGATAATGAATCTCTGGAAAAACCCCTCTCTCTCCTCCAGGTGAACCCTCAACACCATCCGCCACAACGAATCAGTGCGTTGCACATAAGTACCCGGACCAAGAGGATCATATGCTCCGTAGAGTGTGTCTCTGGAGGAAGGGGTGACCTTCAATCAGAGAGATTACAGGGATTTATCTGACCCTGGAAGGGTTCTCGGTCACCCTGAGCTGAGTGGTGTCAGGAAGAAGGGGTGACCTTCCATCAGCCTCCCCCCCCCTATCTCCCCCTCATCTCTTCCCTCCTCTGACCTCGCAAGCGCACTGCCCCCCTCCACACCCAAGACCCCGCTTACCGTAAGCCCTCCAGCTCTGCACTCCTTCAGCCCCGCTACCACTGAGAAAGTCACCAGGGTCTTCTCAGAAGCCCGCCTCACTACCTGCCCCCTGGACCCTATCCCCTCTCGACTCCTCCGGTCACCCCCCTCTTCCCTCATCTGCTCCCTCACCCACATCTTCAATCTCTCCCTCTCTACCGGCGTATTCCCCTCCCCCCTAAAGCATGCGCATATCACCCCCATACTCAAAAAGCCCTCCCTGGATCCCTCTGACCCAAACAACCTCAGACCCATCTCCCTGCTGCCACTCACCTCCAAGCTCCTTGAGCGCATAGTCTACGATCGCCTAAGTGCCCACCTTACTGACAATAACCTCCTTGACCCACTACAGTCCGGCTTCCGTCCCCTACACTCCACTGAAACTGCCCTCCTCAAAATCACTAACGACCTTCTAAACACCAAAGCCAAAGGCGACTACTCTGTCCTCCTCCTCCTGGACCTCTCCGCGGCCTTCGACACAGTTGACCACCCCCTCCTCCTTAATAAACTACTCTCCCTTGGCATCAGAGACACCGCTCTCTCCTGGTTCTCATCTTACCTATCCCGACGCTCCTTCAGCGTTTCCTACAACGGCGCCACCTCCCCCTCCCTACCCCTCTCTGTTGGGGTCCCCCAGGGCTCTGCCCTTGGACCCCTTCTCTTCTCCATCTACACCTCCTCCCTGGGCAAACTCATACACTCCCACGGCTTCAACTATCACCTCTACACTGATGACACTCAAATTTACCTCTCCACCCCTCTCCTCACCCCCACTATCTCCGCCCGCATCACTCACCTCCTAAACGACATCTCTGACTGGATGTCGCTCCATTTCCTCAAGCTTAACCTCTCCAAAACCGAGCTCCTCGTCTTTCCCCCTGCCCACACCCCCCCCATCCTATCCATCACTACTAACATCACCACCATCAATCCCGCCCCGCAAGCCAAAGTCCTTGGCGTCATACTGGACTCGAACCTCTCCTTCCAACTTCATGCAAATCACTTACAAGCACATGCAGGCTCCACCTCCGCAACATCGCCAAGATACGCTCCTTCCTTACCCCAGACACCACTAAACTACTCGTACACTCCCTGATTATCTCACGCCTGGACTACTGCAACTCCCTCCTCACCGGCCTACCCCAGTGCAGGCTCTCCCCGCTTCAGACCATCCTGAACTCAGCTGCCAGACTCATCCACCTCACCAACCGCTCCACCTCTGCCACCCCCCTCTGCCTCTCCCTCCACTGGTGTCACCCCCCTCTGCCTCTCCCTCCACTGGCTCCCCATTGCCCAACGCATAAAATTCAAACTGCTCACTCTGACCTACAAAGCCATTCACAACACTGCCCCTGACTACCTCACCAACCTGATTCCCAGGTACCACCCTACCCGTACCCTTCGCTCCTCACAGGACCTCCTTCTATCCTGCTCCCTGGTCTCCTCCTCCCACGCACGACTGCAAGACTTCTCCAGGTCCTCCCCCATCCTCTGGAACTCACTACCCCAATCCATCAGACTGTTGCCTTCCCTCCTCACCTTCAGGCGCTCCCTGAAAACCCATCTCTTCAGGGAAGCCTACCCCACCCTCACCTAATGGCCGTTCTCCTTCATTCCTCCTACCACTCCATCCCCCACAGCCACTTCCTCCTGTACCACTACCCCCTCCCTCCTAGATTGTAAGCTCGAAAGAGTAGGGCCCTCTAACCCCTCGTGTGCTGTTTGTTGTTACTGTACTGTTTCATGTATTGTCCCCTCTATTGTACAGCGCTGAGCAAACCCTTTGGTGCTATATAAACTCCATGTAATAATAATAATAATCACAGAGATTGTGGAGGAATGATCTGTCCCTGGAAGGGTTCTCGGTCACCCTGAGCTGAGTGGTGTCAGGAAGAAGGGGTGACCTTCCATCACAGAGATTGTGGAGGAATGATCTGTCCCTGGAAGGGTTCCGGGTAATTCCTCTGGGATCAGTCGTATGGTGGATTTCAGTTTGGTGTCATTGCTGATTGAGCGCTCTCATTCTGACTTCTATCCTCACTACAAACATCCCAGCCAGATAGTAAGAAGACGGAAATCTGTTCTCATACTTTATACTATTAAAGATAAATGAAATTCAGAAAATGTATAGGAGAAATGTAGTGTTTGTGTATAACGATGAAACCTGAGAATCAACTGAATTCTAATTATTCTTCTCTTTGCAGGTCATCTCATAACTGTCACCCTAGAGTTTCTTAGATCTGTTCATCCAAAAAAACTTAGTGATAGTAAGTACAGAAGTGTGGGAGTCACAAAAACAAAAAATCATATTCATCTAGATGGCTGCAGCACCGATCCCAGCAGCAGCTGTCCCCCGCCGCCGCTAAGACTGAGAACTGAGCGATCAAACACCACTGAATACTCAACTCTTGGTCCTCAGCCTGCAGAGAGCTGGTGACTATCAGTCACTACCTGTCTGCTTGGCCCCTTTGGCCATTCTTCTCCTTTAAGTAGGGCTCCTTCCATAACTGACATGGCCTTTGTAATTTTGTTACTGTACCTCATCATACCATCCAATGGTATTCTCAGATACCCAATAACTGCTCATTGTGTTCATGTTGTGTCCTCCACTGGTGTCTGTCCCTGGAGAGGAGATCATTGTCCAAGTGAGGGTGAAGGGAGTAATGTGGGGGGATGGGAGCCTCCACCTCACCACCTTCCATCCAGCGAACACATCTCCGTCCCATTGTTATTATCTCACATGCACAGTGCCAGATAGCTAGGTTTGTGCTAATTTATATATGCAGTGGTCAATTTCTAGTATATGAGTAGGTAAACCTCGCCGCCTCTAAGACTGAGAACTGAACGATCAAACACCACTGAGTGCTCAACTCTTGGTCCTCAGTGTCAGGGCTCCAGGTATGACCAGAGGTGTGTGGACTAACACAGGGAAACGCAGGCTCAAGTATGGTGTAAACAATATAATTTATTAGAGACTACACAAAAATATAAACAAACAATATAAACAAAACCAAACCTCCAACTGATAACGGAAAGTACAATCACACAGACAAGAGTAGTCAGGGCTGGTGAGGTGGAGTGGTCAGGCAGGCCCGGGTCGGGAACCATCGGGCAGACAAGGTACAAAGGAGAAGGCAGAAGAGGGGTCAGGAATAGCCGAGGTCAGTGCAGGCAGAGTTCGATCAATGTCAGGAGTCAGGCAGAGGGATCAGGAAGGCAGGCAGACGACAGGATCAGGTTCAGGCACAGCGGCTCATGGGAACAATACACCAAGGCACTGATTGCAGGCCTGGCCATTGCTTAAATACCCCTCCTGCAATCAGCCTCAGGCGATGGCTTGACTGCAGGAGTGAGATTCTGGCTGCTGAGAGCACCCGCTGGCCAGCACTGGTACTGCAGCCCACAAGGCAGGTGAGCCCATTCCTGACACTCAGCCTGAAGAGAGCCGGTGACTATCAGTCACTAGCTGTCTGCTCTGCCCCTCCAGTGCACAGTGGAATGCTGGGCTATGGAATGGGCAGGAGTGGCTGGCTGAGAGGTTGAGCCAGCTGTTGGTTCAGGCTTCTGGGCAGATCCCAACCAGTCCTGATTTGGTATTTATCCTGCCACTATCTAGAGAAAGGATCACAAGCAGGAAGGGTAATGTGCTGTCCTTTCTCTTATACATCTCCGCTAAAACTGCCCCCAGAGCGCACTGATAACATGCCTCCCATGAGCAAGCACTCTACTTCCTGCTGTTCTCTGAATGGGATTGGTTGTTGTAAATGGCCGTGTTCCTGGTGGAACTGTCCACATATACCCAGGAATATATAGTTATAGAGATACCTCCAGATGACTGTTCAAGAAAAGTTCAGTTTCAGGGGCTCCTGAGGATGCAGCATCTGTCTTTGTGTCGGAGACCAGAAGACAAGATCAGCTGTGATGGGGAGATCCTCCAACTGTTGTCCAACCAGCCTGGAATGGAGTGTCTTGTGACAGGAACTGTGGTGTGGCACTGAAACTCAGAGTCAGACTATTTATTCTGCACTTTAGACCCTCCCTAATATTTTCTAATCTAACTTGCAACCAGACATCTAACTACCGGAAGAGACCATTGGATGCCTAACCAGGATGTCTAGCTTATGTTTGTTATTGAACCCTAAGCTAAAACTAGTTAAATAATCCCGGACCAGAAGGGACAGGGTTTTCTTAATAACCAAGAGCTGCATATAAACATTATTTTAATAAACAGGTTTACCTACTCATATACTAGATATTGGCCACTGCATACACACAGTAGCACAGACCTAGCTATCTGGCACTGTGCATGTGAGATAATAACAATAGGATAGAGACTTGTCTGTCGTGAAGATACAGATCAAGAAGTTAGGCAGCTACAATTACACAGACAGAATACAGAAAGAATTACCTAATAGTCTCTGCTTCTGGCCTGGATTATATACAGAATAATATACAGGACATCTGAACCCTCTTCTCCTGATTGCCAGGGACCCAAAGCACCTTAACCTCACAGAACCAAACCAGCTGCTGTGGAAACCTGGAGAGGTTTTGTTAACAACATGGGTCATCTCAGCATACCTTGCTCCCAGAAGAAGGAATTTGACCTCACCTCCCTATTCCCAAGCCATCCAACATGGTCCCCGTTGATTTGTATGCTTCCAGGAATGCAAAATGCTTCTCAGATACTATGCAGCTTGTCTATATTAGGCATAGAGACACCACTGGCCAAAAGGACACTAGGGCATAGGTGACCCTAGTGCGCCCTAAGCTAGTAAGTCCTATAAATTTTATTTCCTGCAAAACCCTGACTGATGAACTGATGCATCAACCCAGAAGTACCCACAGGCTGTGTCTACAGGGGGGCCAAAAGAGGAATGACAAGGGTGAAGGTAACAGACTCTATCTCCACCAATGTGTTAATGGCTACTGACCTGAGGTGGGTAAAAGCCCAGTAGTAGCCAAGTTCACCCTCTTGGTGCCTGCATCTCCACCTGAGACCCAAGATTCACTTAAAGTTTTGTTTGATAACTCGATGCACATGAGGATTTCTGGGGAGGGTCAGGGCCTTGCCCATGTGGGTCTCCGGATTAAAGGCCTGGAGTAGAACTTGAAGCCATGATGGCCTCTAAAATAATGATGGTATGTGTGATATTCTGTGCAAAGCAGATGCTCCCTCTGTTGCAGTGCTTATCTGCAGCACCCACTGGCCCTCCTTGGGCTAAAGAGGAATTGTGTGCAGAAGGGGACAATCCAACCAGGTTGTACCCCTTCTCCTCTATACCCGGCCCAGGGTGCATGAGGTCTCCTCAGGCTGTCATCCTCTTGGAATCTGTGGCAGATACCTGTGGGTTCTCTGAATTAGTTAAAACTGAAATCAGCATGGAAGACCTCAGGGGTCTGGCTGACAGACCACCCCCTGAGAATGACAGAATGAGGGTGTACTGGGAACAGGGAAGGCCATACAGAGAGACCGTCTCCTCTGTGCCATTTGGCCTAGTAGTGGTAGTAGCCAGGCAGGTGGTTGTACTCCAAAAGTGCCAGGATCAGCAGGCTGGATTGTCTGAGTGCTGAAATCCTACCAGGGTACCTTATCAACAATAATCATCTTCCTCTTTCAGCACACATAATCCCTCAGAATCCCCCCTCCCAGCACAAATCTTCCCTCAAACCCCACCCTCCCAGCACAAATCAACTTCCCTCAAAATCTGTCCTCCCAGCACAAATCTTCCCTCAAAATCTTCCCCCTCCCAGCACAAATCATCTTTCATCAAGATCCTCCCTTCCAGCACAAATAATCTCTCAAAATGCCCTTCTCAGCCCAAATCTTCCCTCAAAATCCCCCTTCCAGCACAAATAATCTTCCCTCAAAATCCCCCCTCCAAGCACAAATCTTCCCTTAAAATCCCCCTCCCAGCACAAATCTTTCCTCAAAATCCCCCTCCCAGCACAAATAATCTTTTCTCAAATTCCCCCTTCCAGTACAAATAATATTCCCTCAAAATCCCCCCTCTCAGCACAGATCTTCCCTCAAATTACCCCCACCCAGCACAAATCATCTTCCCTCAAAAACCTGCCCTCTCCGCTCAAATCTTCCCTGAAATTCCCCCCTGCCAGCAAAAATCATCTTTCCTCCAAATCCTCCCTTCCAGCACAAATCATCTTTTCTCAAATTCCCCCTTCCAGTACAAATAATATTCCCTCAAAATCCCCCCTCTCGGCACAGATCTTCCCTCAAAATCCCCCCTCCCAGCACAAATCATCTTTTCTCAAAATCCTCCCTTCCAACAGAAATCATCATCCCTCAAATTACCCCCACCCAGCACAAATCATCTTCCCTCAAAAATCTGCCCTCTCCGCTCAAATCTTCCCTGAAATTCCCTCCTGCCAGCAAAAATCATCTTTCCTCCAAATCCTCCCTTCCAGCACAAATAATCTTCCCTCAAAATACCCCATTCCCAGCACAAATCTTTCCTCAAAATCCTCCTCCCAGCACAAATCTTCCCTTAAAATCCCCTTCCCAGCCCAAATCATCTTCCCTCAAAATCCCCCCTTTCAGCCCAAATTCTTCCTCCCAACACAAATCCCCCAATACAAAAACTTTGCCTCCCATGCCATCATGTCCCAATTCCCCCTCCTTCGATGAATGTACAGACCTCATGTACAGCACAGCAGAATGCTGGGGGGATTTTATCTCCAAGGCTCCCCCTTCATTTTGTATCATGTGACACATCAAAGGTGAGGAGGAGCCTGGGGGCAGCTTCCCTTGGCTTTAAATTATATGGCTCTGACAGCAGCCAGCAGGGGGCACAGCCTTCTATATTGTTACATTGATTTGGTTTGTTTCTTTGTTTCTGCACTTTTTCTTACTTTTTCTGTGCTGTTCTTTCACTTTTATGTTATTTTTTTTGCTTCTGATCCTTTACTATTGAGATTTCCCGTACTATTGAGATCTCCCGTACTATTGAGATTTCCCTTACTATTGAGATCTCCCGTACTATTGAGATTTCCCTTACTATTGAGATCTCCCGTACTATTGAGATTTCCCGTACTATTGAGATTTCCCTTACTATTGAGATTTCCCTTACTATTGAGATCTCCCTTACTATTGAGATCTCCCGTACTATTGAGATCTCCCTTACTATTGAGATTTCCCGTACTATTGAGATCTCCCGTACTATTGAGATTTCCCGTACTATTGAGATTTCCCGTACTATTGAGATCTCCCGTACTATTGAGATCTCCCTTACTATTGAGATCTCCCGTACTATTGAGATCTCCCGTACTATTGAGATCTCCCGTACTATTGAGATTTCCCGTACTATTGAGATCTCCCGCACTATTGAGATTTCCCTTACTATTGAGATTTCCCGTACTATTGATATTTCCCGTACTATTGATATTTCCCGTACTATTGAGATTTCCCGTACTATTGAGATTTCCCTTACTATTGAGATTTCCCTTACTATTGAGATTTCCCGTACTATTGAGATTTCCCGTACTATTAAGATTTCCCTTACTATTGGGATTTCCCGTACTATTAAGATTTCCCTTACTATTGAGATTTCCCGTACTATTGAGATTTCCCGTACTATTGAGATTTCCCGTACTATTGAGATTCCCCGTACTATTGAGATTTCCCCTACTATTGAGATTTCCCCTACTATTGAGATTCCCCGTACTATTGAGATTTCCCTTACTATTGAGATTTCCCGTACTATTGAGATTCCCCGTACTATTGAGATTTCCCCTACTATTGAGATTTCCCGTACTATTGAGATTTCCCGTACTATTGAGATTCCCCGTACTATTGAGATTTCCCCTACTATTGAGATTTCCCCTACTATTGAGATTCCCCGTACTATTGAGATTTCCCTTACTATTGAGATTTCCCGTACTATTGAGATTTCCCGTACTATTGAGATTTCCCGTACTATTGAGATTTCCCGTACTATTGAGATTTCCCGTACTATTGAGATTCCCCGTACTATTGAGATTTCCCCTACTATTGAGATTTCCCCTACTATTGAGATTCCCCGTACTATTGAGATTTCCCTTACTATTGAGATTTCCCGTACTATTGAGATTCCCCGTACTATTGAGATTTCCCCTACTATTGAGATTTCCCGTACTATTGAGATTTCCCGTACTATTGAGATTCCCCGTACTATTGAGATTTCCCCTACTATTGAGATTTCCCCTACTATTGAGATTCCCCGTACTATTGAGATTTCCCTTACTATTGAGATTTCCCGTACTATTGAGATTTCCCGTACTATTGAGATTTCCCGTACTATTGAGATTTCCCGTACTATTGAGATTTCCCGTACTTTTGAGATTTCCCGTACTATTGAGATTCCCCGTACTATTGAGATTTCTGTTCATAGTGGGAGCATTTAGCAAGAGGTGTACTAGCTGAGATCTTAGCAGTCTCATACAGTGAGGAACAGAAGGATTTGAACCCCCTGCAATTTTGCAAGTTCTCCCACTTCTCCATCATGGAGGGTCTGACATTCACATTGCAGGGGATTCCCACTCTGAGGACAGAATTCAGGAAATCACATTGTATGATTTGTAAAGAATGTATTTGTCTCGCACGGCTGAACAGAAGTATTTGAACCCCTGAGAAGATCCGTGTTAATATTTGGTACAGAAGCCTTTGTCTGCAATTACAGAGGTCAGACGTTTCCTGTAGTCCTTGGCCAGGTTTGCACTGCAACAGGGATTTTGGCCCCTCCTCCACACCGATCTCCTCTAGATCTGTCATGTTTCGGGGCTGTCGCTGAGCAACACGGAGTTTCAGCTCCCTCCAAAGATGTTCTATTGGATTTAGGTGTGGAGACTGGCTAGGCCACTCTAGAACCTTGATATGCTTCTTACAGAGTCACTCCTTGGTTCTCCTGGCTGTGTGCTTCGGGTCGTTGTCATGTTGGAAGACCCAGCCACGACCCATCTTCAATGCTCTGACTGAAGGAAGGAGGTTGTTGCTGAAAATCTCACAATAAATGGCCCCATTCATTCTCTCTTTAATACAGTGCAGTCGTCCTGTCCCCTTCGCAGAAAAGCACCCCCAAAGCATGATGTTATCATCCCCATGCTTCACAGTAGGGATGGTGTTCTTGGGATGCAACTCATCCTTTTATTTCCTCCAAACACGACGAGTGAAGTTTAGACCAAAAAGTTCTCCTTTGGTCTCATCTGACCACATGACTTTCTCCCATGTCTCCTCTGGGTCATCCAGATGGTCATTGGCAACCTTCAGACGGGCCTGGACATGTGATGACTGGAGCAGGGGAACCTTCTGTGCAATGCATGATTGGAAACCATGATGGCGTAGTGTTCTACCGACAGTGACCTTTGAAACTGTGGTCCCAGCTCTCTTCATGTCATTGACCAGCTCCTCCCTTGTAGTTCTGGGCTGATTCCTCACCTTTCGTATCATCAGTGATACCCCACGAGGTGACATCTTGCATGGAGCCCCAGTCCAAAGGGAGACTGACAGTTGTCTTTAGCCTCTTCAATTTTCTAACAATTGCTCCAACAGTTGATCTATTTTCACCAAGCTGCTTGGCAATTGCCCCTTAGCCCTTTCCAGCCTTGTGGAGGTCCACAATTTTGTCTCTGGTGTCTTTTGACAGCTCTTTGGTCTTGCCCATGGTAGTGGTTGGCGTCTGACTGACTGTGAGGTGGACAGGTGTCTTTAAAGAGCTCAGACAGGTGCTACTAAGTGAGATGAATGAGTGGAGTAGAGGGGGACTTTTTAAAGGCGCAGTAACAGGTCTTTGAGAGCCAGAATTCTTGCTGTTTCTCAGGGGTTCAAATCCTTCTGTTCAGCCGTGCGAGACAAATACATTCTTTACAAATCATACAATGGGATTTCCTGAATTCTGTCCTCAGAGTGGGAATCCCCTGCAATGTGAATGTCAGACCCTCCATGATGGAGAAGTGGGAGAACTTGCAAAATCGCAGGGGGTTCAAATACTTCTGTTCAGCAGTGCGAGACAAATACATTCTTTACAAATCATACAATGGGATTTCCTGAATTTATTTTTTAATTCTGTCTCTCAGAGTGGGAATGCACCTACAATGTGAATGTCAGACCCCTCCATGATTTCTAAGTGGGAGAACTTGCAAAATTGCAGGGGGTTCAAATACTTCTGTTCCTCACTGTATACTGTATCTCTTATCTTGCAATGGCTTCTGCATATTATGGTTGGCCCTTTGATGATGCCAGGAAATTCGACCACCACTGATAGAGACGGTCCTCAGATTATACAACGAATCAAATAAAATAAAAAAAATAGAAAAAAATAAAAATAAAACTTTATAGTTGGTTTCCAAGGCTACAATATTCTGTGACGATGATTTTGTGTTGACCCAGATGTGGTCCCAATCAGAGGGATCTAGTTGTCTATTTAGATCCGTTTCCCACCTGCGGGTATATATAGGGGGGATGCGGTGGTCGAAGTTGTAAAAAGGGAATACAAGCATGAAATGAGGCTGCGTCTATGGGGATCTTTATGACTGGCCCGTTCAAAGGGAGACATAGTATTAGTTTGGTTAGATGTTATAGTGTAGGGACCATAAAAGTGTTGTAATTGTAAATATCGAAATATTTCCGAAGCTGGGAGGCTATGTGTTTCTTGTAATGAGGCAAAGGATTTGAATTTGTTCCTTTGCAAGAAATGATGGGTACGGAGAAAGTTTTGTGGAGGTCCATAATTTGAACGAGCTAGGCGATGACCATGCTGGGGGAAAAGCTGGGTTCTTGAGATACGATAGCAAGGGGTTATGTAATGACTGGAGAAGGTAGCGAATCTTCAATTTGTCCCACAGAGATAGTAAGTGAGAGGTGACAAAAATCATATCTTCTACCATGTGACCACAGTAAGCTGAGATCTGATTGGTTGCTGGAGCTCTACGCTCCTCATTATCTGTATGAAGTGACTTTTATATTGATGGAAGATCAAACCTAACTCTGTGCCTTCTCTCTTATTTTCAGCGGCCATGGCCTATCCAGGTAAGGAGCTTCATTATTAAAAGTTTTTTAATGTTTCCTTTATTCTGTAGCAAAAATATAACTTAAAGGAGAAGTATAGCCAAAACTCTTTTGGCTGTACTTCTCCGGTGGATCCTGTGACCCTGTAGCGTCACTCAGCTGGTCCAGGCTGGGGAAATATCCTGAACAGGGGCGGACTGACTATTTGGAAACTCGGGCACTGCCCGAGGGCCTGGGGTCAGTAGGGGGCCCCATGAGATGCCCCTGGTACCTTTTTCATAGGCTTTTTTGAGTTTGGGCAAGGACACAGGGGCCCCACGATCCCCTATTGCCCGGGGGCCCCATGAGTTGTCAGCCCGCCCCTGATCCTGACTTTAATGTCAGGATCCACTCCAGGGTCTTGAGCGGCACCTGGCTCAGCCTCTAAGTGATCCACTGAGAGCCTGAGCCAGCAGCTCCCTTCTCCTTCACAGCCCAGCACTCCAATCCAAAGCAGGGGGGAGAGCAAAGAGCAGTGACTGGAAGTTAGACTCTGGCTAATGGGATGTCACCAGGCGTGTTCAGGGATGAATCCAAACCCATCTGAGCTCTCCTTCTAGGAAGTTGTCAAAGCTGTCAAACAGTCATAGGCCATTCAAATGGTTGGTGGGCTGTGTACTCCTACATAAAGAAAGAGACATATGGGTCTGGATGGAGCCAATCATGGGCAGTGAAGGCATTCTCCAGCCTATAGCACACCCATTGTATACATGCGGCTGCAGGGTGGGGAATACCTACACTTCCCATGATCGGCTGTTGACTTTGACAACTTTCTGGCCAGACAGCTCAGGTGAGTTTAAACACACCTGAGCCCATCCTTAATCATCAACGGATTAAGAAACTTAATAATTACTGTATATATAAAAAAACATATTATGACCACTAGATGGAGCTAAAGATCATAGGAAATCACTGTATCAATCTAAATAAGGTCAGAACTGGTCAGGGCCAGATGAATGCTTGTCATGTTTGATCAAGAAATTATAAACAGATCCCCAAGTTTCATGCTGAACCCCATAAACAGAGGGCTAACCCATCTGCTGATATTAATATTAGTATCTTACTGGACCCCTTGATCTTGAAAACCCATCCCAGCATCCAACATGTAACTTATGCTTTTTTTCAGTAGTCCATTGGGGGACATGGATCCTGCCCACCATTTTAATGGATAGGTCTGCTTTAGTTAAAAGTGTTTTTCCAAAGGTAGTGTTGTTTTATTGTCATCTTCTTTAATACTTGCTCTTCCTGGGATTGCTTCCTATTAGCAAAGGTAGTAGCCACTAGACGCAGCTGTGCATTATGGTTTGCCCAGTATCCATCCTGCTAGAGCCGAAGCATATACCCAGAGATCTGCTGTGCCTTTTGGTTTGCCTAGTGTCTAAACTTCTGGAGCTGAAGCATATACCCAGAGGTCTGTTGTGTATTTTGGTTTGCCTAGTGTCCAATCTCCTCAAGCTGGAGCATATACCCAGAGATCTGCTGTGCCTTTTGGTTTGCCTAGTGTCCAAACGTTTGGAGCTGAAGCATGTACCCAGAGGTCTGCTGTGTCTTTTGGTTTGCCTAGTGTTCAGTGTCCTAGAGCTGAAGCATAAACCCAGAGAACTGCTGTTCCTTTTGGTTTGCCTAGTGTCCAAACTTCTGGAGCTGAAGCATATACCCAGAGGTCTGTTGTGTATTTTGGTTTGCCAAGTGTCCAAACTTCTGGAGCTGAAGTATATACCCAGAGGTCTGCTGTGTCTTTTGGTTTGCCTAGTGTCCAGTCTCCTAGAGCTGAAGCATATACTCAGAGGTCTGTTGTGTCTTTTGGTTTGCCTAGTGTCCAGTCTCCTAGAGCTGAAGCATAAACCCCAAGCTTCCTGCTTCCTAATGTCCCTGGCTTCCTGAGAAGATTCCTAGTGTACCTCCAGTGCATCCTTCATCCTGAGAATATTCCTAGTGTATCCCCAGTGCTTCCTTGTGTCCTTGGCTTCCTGAGAGGATTCCTAGCTTATACCCAGTGCTTGTGTCATTGGCTTCCTGAGAAGATTCCTAGTGTACTCCCAGTGTTTCCTCATATCCCTGGCTTCCTGAGAAGATTCCCAGTGTACCCCCCTGTGCATCTTTGTGTTCTTGACTTCCTGAGGGGATTCCTAGTGTACCCTCAGTGCTTTTTGTGTCCTTGGCTTCCTGAGAAGATTCCTAGTGTACCCCCAGTGAGTTTTTGTGTCCCTGGCTTCCTGAGAAGATTCCTAGTGTACCCCAAGTGCTTCTTTGTGTCCTTGGCTTCCTGGAAAGATTCATAGTGTACCCCCAGTGCTTCCTTCATTCTGAGAAGATCTCTAGTGTACCCCCAGTGCTTCCTTGTGCCCCTGGCTTCCTGAGAAGATTCCTAGTGTCCAATCTCCTAGAGTCGAAGCATAAACCCTGAGATCTTCTGTTTCCATCCTCTTACAATGGAATCATCATCAGATCTTAGCGCACTTAACATAAAGG
Source organism: Staurois parvus (assembly GCF_062004578.1). NCBI lineage: Eukaryota > Metazoa > Chordata > Amphibia > Anura > Ranidae > Staurois > Staurois parvus. The sequence goes on along the minus strand of NW_028318904.1, from coordinate 215,386 downwards.
GAGCACATGGGAGATCCGAAGCTGTCATCCTATTTGTTGTAATGTGAAAAATACTGCAAAATGTTTCTCGTACAATGACTTCAGCTCATATTTTGTGGTTTCAGATAAAGAACCTAACAGGAACTCAACCCAACAAATCTACATATTTCCATTGAAAAAGTATCTGAACAGCTGGTGGCTGAAAAAGCTTGTGCCCTCCATCTATACTATAGTTCTCCTTGTGGCTCTTCCGCTCAATATAATGGCGATCATCATGTTCTTGGTGAAGGTGAAGGTGAAGAAGCCGGCAGTGGTGTACCTGCTGAACCTAGCCGCTGCCGATGTTCTCTTTGTTAGTATTCTTCCATTCCACATTGTGTACCGATTCTTAGGAAGTAACTGGCTTATGGGGGAAGGGATGTGCCAATTTGTCACTGCTGCATTTTATAGTAACATGCGTGGATCCATTCTGCTGATGACGAGTATCAGTGTGGATAGGTTCCTGGCTCTAGTCTACCCGGTCCAGTCCCTTCCCTGGCGCACAGTGAGACGAGCCTGGCTGGTGTGTTGCTGCATCTGGGTGATATCGATGGTCAGCACGGTGCCGCTTCTCATTAGGCAACAAACCCAAAAATTTCCAATCCTGAAGATCACAACTTGCTCTGATGTCCAGGATGCCGATTCTTTTTACAAGTTTTATGTTTACTATTATTTCCCCTTTTATATCGCATTTTTATATTTCTTACCTTTAACTATTATGGCCTTCTGTTACATTGGAATTGTCTGCAGCCTCAGCACCCCGAGCATTAAGGGCGCCCAGAAGAGATCCCGAGCCATCCTCCTGTCTGTGGTTGTGCTGTGTGTGTCTATCCTCTGCTTTGGCCCAGCCAATGTTATTTGGTTGATGCATTTCCTGCAGGTCTATAAACGAGCCAGTAACTTCTTGTACATCGTCTACATCGTCTCTGTCAGTATGGGCAGTGTCAGTTGTTGTGTGGATCCTCTTATCTATTACTATGCATCCTCTCAATGGCAGAGACACGTGTATAGCCTGCTGGGGTGTAGGAGAGAACATAAAACACCAGTAAACCAGCATCGGGTCCTTGTCCAAAAAGACAAGATGCAGAGAAGTACCGACAAATCTTCTGAAACTTCTCGGTTTATGTAACATTTCCAGAAAGTGATCCCCTTTATGAAGAGAAATAACTGATACAGTATATGATTTACTAATGGTTACATATTAAGCGCTTACAGTATTTGCCGATGTTGGGTTCTTTATATAACACGCTTACTTGCTGGAAATTACTTTGCAGAAAGATGCTGTTAGAATGTTCTTGTCATATTTTTGCCCAGCCCAGCCAGGTCATCTCATTCTATAAGCTGGACTTATTTATTCAAGGTTTGCCTGAGCAACAGTTAGTGTTCCTAGTGCCAGACCATGCCAGTGATTTCCAAGAAGATTCCTAGTGTACCTCCAGTGCTTCCTTCATTTTGAGAAGATGCTTACTGTACCTTCAATGCAGCTTTGTGTCCTTGGATTCCTGAGAAGATTCCTAGTGTACCCCCAGTGCATGTTTGTGTCCTTGGATTCCTGAGAAGATTTCTAGTATACCCCCAGTCATGGGCGGACTGACAACTCATGGGGCCCCCGGGCAATAGGGGATCATGGGGCCCCCGTGTCCTTGCCCAAACTCAAAAAAGCCTATGAAAAAGGTACAAAGGGTATCTCATGGGGCCCCTACTGACCCCGGGCCCTCGGGCAGTGCCCTAGTTTCCAAATGGTCAGTCCGCCCCTGCCCCCAGTGTATCTTTGTGTTCTTGGCTTCCTGAGAAGATTCCTAGTGTACACCCAGTGCTTCCTTCATTCTGAGATGATTACTAGTGTACCCCCAGTGCTTCCTCGTGTCCCTGACTTCCTGAGAAGTTTCCTAGTGTACGCCCAGTGCATCTTTGTGTCCTTGGCTTCCTGAGAAGATTCCTAGTGTACACCCAGTGCTTCCTTCATTCTGAGATGATTACTAGTGTACCCCCAGTGCTTCCTCATGTCCCTGATTTCCTGAGAAGTTTCATAGTGTACCCCGAGTGCATCTTTGTGTCCTTGGATTCCTGAGAAGATTCCTAGTATACCCCCAGTGCATCTTTGTGTTCTTGGCTTCCTGAGAGGATTCCTAGTGTACCCCCAGTGCATGTTTGTGTTCTTGGATTCCTGAGAAGATTCCTAGTGTACACCCAGTGCTTCCTTCATTCTGAGAAGATTACTAGTGTACCCCCAGTGCTTCCTCGTGTCCCTGACTTCCTGAGAAGTTTCCTAGTGTACCCCCAGTGCATCTTTGTGTCCTTGGATTCCTGAGAAGATTCCTAGTATACCTCCAGTGCATCTTTGTGTTCTTGGCTTCCTGAGAGGATTCCTAGTGTACCCCCAGTGCATCTTTGTGTTCTTGGCTTCCTGAGAAGATTCCTAGTGTACCCTCAGTACATCTGGGGTACACTAGTTTTTACAGCGGCTGTTTTTGGCTTTTGATGTTTTTTTTCTACAGCCAGTAAAACCCACAGCATGTTCTCCAAGTGTCCATACACACATAGACTGAAATCAACGTTTTTTGGCAGGGACAGTTTTTGGCTGAAAAAAAAAGCCCAGGACTAGTTTTTTTAGCTGTAAAAATGTTCTAACGCTGAAAAATGAGTCATAACATGGTAAAATGCCACAAAACTGCGTATTTGGATTTTTTTTACCAAAAACACCTAAAAGATGCTAAAAACCACAAACACGGAAAAACGTGGGAAAACAGCTAAATGCGGAAAAAAACGCTAATGCAAAAACGATAAAAAAAGCTGAAAAATGTGACTTTACACAGCTACCGTTACCAGCATTATTAAACCCCCCCCCCCCCCAGTGTGCATGGGGAGCCTAATACTCCTGTTATTCCTGTGAGTCCGGTATTCTGTGCTTTCGAAGACCCTTATCTCATTGCTTCCCTGTCCTCCTAGATCAGCTGTAGCTAGGATCAGAGGTGTATTTACCACAAGGCAAACAAGGCATTTGCCTAGGGTGGCATATTTCAGGGGGGCAGCACTGCCCCTTGGAAGAAGGGATTGAAGAAGGGACACACGCGGCATGGAGACCTGGTGTGTTCCGAGAGAGGCTGCGGGTTTCATGGCGGTGTATGCACAACCCAACTCTTATTCCCGGGGATGTCCAGAGTTGTGAAAGAAGGTTAGTGTCTATCTCTCTCTTGCTGTGGGGGATGACGACTGGTGTATGGGGGGCAGTGATAGTGGAAGGCTTTCTTGGGTGGGGAGCTGGGGTGTTGTTGGTCAATGTCAGTCTCTCTCTGTGGGGGGCAATTTTTTGTGCTGCCAAGGGCAGCACGACCCCTAAATACACCACTGGCTAGGATGGGTGTGCTATCTGATAACGTTGCCATCCAGCATACAGGCTGCACAGGGGATCCACAATCTCAACCATTTGTGACAGCCCCCATTCGTGACAGCCCCCATTCGTGACAGCCCCCATTCGTGACAGCCCCCATTCGTGACAGTCCCCATTCGTGACAGTCCCCATTAGTGACAGTCCCCATTAGTGACAGTCCCCATTAGTGACAGCCCCCATTTGTGACAGTCCCCATTAGTGACAGTCCCCATTAGTGACAGTCCTTAGAATATCTTGCTAAAATGTCCTTTGAACGTGTTGTTAGAATGTCCTTGGAATGTGTTGTTGCGCAGTCTGTGGAGAGATGGTTTGTCCCTGTATGTTGTACAGCGAGTCATTTCAGTCTGGGTCATGGTCAAGGGGATAATGTCTTCCAAAATAACGGAAATGAATGTCTCTTGTTATATGTGTTACTTGTGCAATTTCGTAGGGGAATGTGTTAAAATGTCAAATGATATTTAGTTGGGAGATCATATATTGCAACTTTCCTAGATTCAGGGAAGCCTACCCCACCTCCACCTAAGACCTGTACAGGCGTACCTCGTTTTACGAACTTAATGCATTCTGCGGGACTTTTCATATTGTGAAAATGTTTTAAACCGAAATGCGGTTTCCCATAGGAATGCATTGAAAACCAATTTAACCACTTGAGCTCCAGAGGATTTACCCCCCTTAATGACCACGCCTCTTTTTGCTACTCGGCGCTGCACTAATTCAACTGATAATTGCGCGGTCATGCAATGCTGCACCCAAACAAAATTTACGTCCTTTTTTTCACACAAATAGAGCTTTCTTTCGGTGTAATTTGATCACCTGTGCGCTTTTTATTTTTCACGCTATAAACAAAAAAAGGCCCAAAATTTTGAAGAAAAACACTATTTTTTACTTTCAGCTATAAAAAATATATAGTAAACTCAAAGTTGGTTATAAATTTAGGCCAAAATGTATTCTGCTCCATGTTTTTGGTAAAAAAAATCCCAATAAGTGTATATTGATTGCTTTGTGTGACAGTTATAGCGTCTACAAACTATGGTATAGATACTGCAATTTACGCCATTTTTCTGCTATACAGCGCTGCGCTAGTTTAACAGACAATTGCGCGGTCATGCAATACGGTACATAAATGAAATTTACATATTTTTTTCCCCCACAAATTCAGCTTTCTTTTGGTGGTATTTGATCGCCTGTGCGGTTTTTATTTTTTGCGCTTTAAAAAAAAGGCTGACAATTTTGAGGAAAAAAAAAACAATATTTTGGACTTTTTGCTATAAAACATGTCCAGTAAAAAAAAATGCAAAAATCAAATTTAGTCATAAATTTCTGCCAAAATGCATTCTGCGACATGTCTTTGCTATAAAAAACCCCAATGCGTGTAAATTAATTGGTTTACGTGAAAGTTATAGCGTTTACAAATGGCGGGAAAGATACTGGGATTTTTAGAGGTTTTTTTTATACTAATAATGGCAGCGATCAGCGACTTATGGCAGCGATCAGCGACTTATGGCAGCGACCAGCGACTTATGGCGAGACTGCGGCGGACGTTCTGACATTGGGGGGTACTGACTTGGGGTCACTGACATCCCCAAAAACACTAATACAGTGATCAGTGCAAAAAAAAAAAAACTGACACTGTACTAATGGCACTGGGGAGGAAGGGGTTAACTTTATTTTGCAGGGAAGGGTTATAGGAGTGAGGGGGAGTGTTTTACTAGGGGGAGGGGCAGGGGGTGTGTACTGGGCGGGACAAGGCTGATCGAGAAAGAGAAACTGTTCTTTCTCGATCAGCTCATCCTCGAGCTGACAGGGAAGTGACAGACAGCACAGCTACTGCAGCTGTGCTCTCTGTCACTGTTTGCTGCCGATCGCCGGGACATAGCCTCTAAGGAGCGGCTGTGACCCGGCGACTGACATCTGCGGCGGTGATCCGCGGGACAAATAGGGCGGCGGTGCGCCTCGCACGCACCCCCTATTTGTTTACAAAACACACGTTTAAAACGTGGTTTTGCCTGCGAGTGCCGCCCTGCCGCCGTATATGTACAGTGGCTGGGCGGCATGCGGTTAATCCCTTCCGGAGGTCAGAAAAAAGTTAAACAAAAGTATTTTATCCATTCAAAACTCTTTATAAAAGTGCACTTTAAAGGCATAAATACTGTACAGGGACATGATTAAAAATGACTTTGTAAATGCACTGAAAACCAATTACTCTGTTCTGGAGGTCAGAAAAAAGTCAGAAAAAGTTTTATCTGTTCATAACTCTTTAGAAAGTGCAGTTTAAAGGCATAAATACTGTACAGGGACGTGATTAAAGAAAAATGTGTAAATGTATTGAAAACCAATGAATCCGTTCGTATTGCGAAAAGGCATTATTTTCAATGGATTTTTATTCGTAAACTGAAATCTATGTTAACCGAGGCGTTCGTTAACCGAGGTACACCTGTACTTGAATCACCTCCATCAGATCATGCCCTGTAGCTATCACCTTTCGTATCCCCTCCCCCTTAATTTAGATTGTAAGCTCCACGAGCAAGACCCTCCTATTCTTTCTGTACTGAAATGTATTGTAATTGTACTGTCTCCATTTATATTGTACAGCGCTGCGCAAACTGTTGGCACCATATAAATCCTGTATAATAATAATAAAAACATCATGCTTAAAAACTGTGGCACATTAACGATGTCCAGCCTCCATGCGCACATCCTAATCTCGCTACTTTGTATCCCTTTTTGTCTAAATAAATTTTCCAACTTCCTCACTATGAGCAGAGGGTGTTCTTTTCCTTACCAGATAACCTAAAGAGGATTTACGGTCACCCCCATATTCATTTTTTTCCTCCACCCTCACCTGTCACACAGTATTGTCCACAATTCAGGTCCAGTGGTGTTCTGCTGTGATGTGCTGTGCCACTGTCAGAACCTGGGCCCTGAGCTGCCATCTTTGATCATGGCGACAAGTGTCAGGTGCCTCTTCCTGATTCAAGCAACCTGGCACCCCAATGGACCCACCCACCTCCTGCTGCATGAATGGAATGGACAAGGAGTGGGCAGGAGGGGCGGCTGCCCTTGGCGTAGTGGTATCCTGAAAGGTGGTGGCACCCATATGGAGTTCCTACTTACAAGGTGTCAACAATAGTGAAATGGAACATGAAGCATTCTGGCAGGGCTGGGACAAGGGGTGGTCAGGAGGGGAAGCTGCCTTGGGCACAGTGGTAGCCTGGGAGGTGGTGGAGGAGGGGGGACTCATATGGAGTTCCTACTTACAAGGTGTCAACAATAGTGAAATGGAACATGAAGCATTCTGGCAGGGCTGGGACAAGGGGTGGTCAGGAGGGGAAGCTGCCTTTGGCACAGTGGTATCCTCGGAGGTGGTGGTGGAGGTGGTGGTGGAGGAGGGGGGACTCATATGGAGTTCCTACCTACAAAGTGTCAAGAATAGTGAAATGGAACATGAAGCATTCTGGCAGGGCTGGGACAAAGGGTGGGCAGAAGGGGCAGCTGCCCTGGGCGTAGTGGTATCCTGGGAGGTGGTGGGGGGGGCACCCGAATGGAGTTCCTACCTACAAGGTGTCAAGAATAGTGAAATGGAACCTGAAGAATTCTGGCAGGGCTGGGACAAGGGGTGGGCAGGAGGGGTGGCTGCCCTGGGCGCAGTGGTATCCTGGGAGGTGGTGGGGGGGGGCACCCGAATGGAGTTCCTACCTACAAGGTGTCAAGAATAGTGAAATGGAACCTGAAGCATTCTGGCAGGGCTGGGACAAGGAGTGGGCAGGAGCAGGGGCGGACTGGCCATTTGGAAACTCGGGCACTGCCTGAGGGCCCAGGGTCGGTAGGGGGCCCCATGAGATGCCCCTGGTGCCTTTTTCATAGGCTTTTTTGAGTTTGGGCAAGGACACAGGGGCCCCATGATCCCCTAATGGCCGGGGGCCCCATGAGTTGTCAGTCCCCTGGGCAGGAGGGGGGCTGCCCTAGGCACAGTGGTATCCTGGGAGGTGGTGTTGGGTGGCACCCATATTGAGTTCCTACCTACAAGGTGTCAAGAATAGTGACACCAGCTTCACTACTCCTGTTAGCTTGGCGCTGGAGGAGACGAGAACAGCTGGGAGGGCGTGCAGGTTGAGCTCTCTCTTCAAGTCTACAAGATTTACACAGTGATTGGATTTGGGGCTGGAAGGACAGATGGGAGTCCAGGATTACACCGAGTACCCTGGCATGAGGGGAGGGACTGATGGTTGTATTCTTACATTATTGATAGAAACAATGGAGTACTGACGGGATACTTTTTTTATTTGCACTAACATTCCCCTTCTTCAAGGTCCAAGCAGGACTATTACAATGTTGGACTCCAACGTCAGTACTCACTTGTTTCTGTTGCAAATGCACTAATACGGCTACAATCACCTCATACATTATTGATGACACTGTACAAGCACTGACTAGCTATTGGGCCACTCTTGCTGACTGGTACTGGTATAGAAAACTGTACTGGTTCTGACTGGTGATCAGGACACTGGTGCCGGCTCTCACAGGTGTAGAACACTGTACACGTTCAGAGTGTGATCAGGACACTGGTGTCAGCTCTCACTGGTACAGAACACTGTACTGGTTCTGACTGGTGATCAGGACACTGGTGTCAGCTCTCACTGGTACTGAACACTGTACTGGTTCTGACTGGTGATCAGGACACTGGTGTCGGCTCTTACTGGTACAGAACACTGTACTGGTTCTGACTGGTGATCAGGACACTGGTGTCAGCTCTCACTGGTACTGAACACTGTACTGGTTCTGACTGGTGATCAGGACACTGGTGTCAGCTCTCACTGGTACTGAACACTGTACTGGTTCTGACTGGTGATGAGGACACTGGTGTCGGCTCTCACTGGTACAGAACACTGTACTGGTTTTGAGTGGTGATCAGGACACTGGTGTCAGCTCTCACTGGTACAGAACACTGTACTGGTTCTGACTGGTGATCAGGACACTGGTGTCGGCTCTCACTGGTACAGAACACTGTACTGGTTCTGACTGGTGATCAGGACACTGGTGTCGGCTCTCACTGGTACAGAACACTGTACTGGTTCTGACTGGTGATGAGGACACTGGTGTCGGCTCTCACTGGTACAGAACACTGTACTGGTTTTGAGTGGTGATCAGGACACTGGTGTCAGCTCTCACTGGTACAGAACACTGTACTGGTTCTGACTGGTGATCAGGACACTGGTGTCAGCTCTCACTGGTACTGAACACTGTACTGGTTCTGACTGGTGATCAGGACACTGGTGTCGGCTCTCACTGGTACAGAACACTGTACTGGTTCTGACTGGTGATGAGGACACTGGTGCCGGCTCTCACTGGTACAGAACACTGTACTGGTTCTGACTGGTGATGAGGACACTGGTGCCGGCTCTCACTGGTACAGAACACTGTACTGGTTCTGACTGGTGATGAGGACACTGGTGATGGCTCTCACAGGTGTAGAACACTGTACTGGTTCTGACTGATGATGAGGACACTGGTGTCGGCTCTCACTGGTACAGAACACTGTACTGGTTTTGAGTGGTGATCAGGACACTGGTGTCGGCTCTCACTGGTACAGAACACTGTACTGGTTCTGACTGGTGATCAGGACACTGGTGTCAGCTCTCACTGGTACTGAACACTGTACTGGTTCTGACTGGTGATCAGGACACTGGTGTCGGCTCTCACTGGTACAGAACACTGTACTGGTTCTGACTGGTGATGAGGACACTGGTGTTAGCTGGTACTGGTATTGAATATTGAACACTGTACTAGTTCTGGACGGTACTGGTACTGAACACAGTGCTGATCCTGACTGGGGATCAGGACATTGTTGCTGGCTTGTACTGGTATAGAACACTGTACTGGTACTGATTGGTACTAGTATTGAACCCAGTACTGGTTCTGACTGGTGATCAGGGACTCAAACTGACTGGTACTAGTATTTAACCCAGTACTGGTTCTGACTGGTGATCAGTACACTCTTCCTGGCTCATTGTATATACAGTGAGGAACGGAAGTATTTGAACCCCCTGCGATTTTGCAAGTTCTCCCACTTAGAAATCATGGAGGGTCTGACATTCCCATTGCAGGGGATTCCCACTCTGAGGACAGAATTCAGGAGATCACATTGTATGATTTGTAAAGAATGTATTTGTATCGCACGGCTGAACAGAAGGATTTGAACACCTAAGAAACAGCAAGAATTCTGGCTCTCAAAGACCTGTTACTGAGCCTTTATAAAGTCCCCCTCTACTCCACTCATTCATCTCACTTAGTAGCACCTGTCTGAGCTCTTGAAAGACACCTGTCCACCCCACAGTCAGTCAGACGCCAACTACTACCATGGGCAAGACCAAAGAGCTGTCAAAAGACACCAGAGACAAAATTGTGGACCTCCACAAGGCTGGAAAGGGCTACGGGGCAATTGCCAAGCAGCTTGGTGAAAATAGATCAACTGTTGGAGCAATTGTTAGAAAATGGAAGAGGCTAAAGACGACTGTCAGTCTCCCTCGGACTGGGGCTCCATGCAAGATGTCACCTCGTGGGGTATCACTGATGATAAGAAAGGTGAGGAATCAGCCCAGAACTACAAGGGAGGAGCTGGTCAATGACATGAAGAGAGCTGGGACCACAGTTTCACAGGTCACTGTCGGTAGAACACTACGCCGTCACGGTTTCCAATCATGCATTGCACAGAAGGTTCCTCTGCTCAAGTCATCACATGTCCAGGCCCGTCTGAAGGTTCCCCTGCTCCAGTCATCACATGTCCAGGCCCGTCTGAAGTTTGCCAATGACCATCTGGATGATCCAGAGGAGGCATGGGAGAAAGTCATGTGGTCAGATGAGACCAAAGGAGAACTTTTTGGTCTAAACTTCACTCGTCGTGTTTGGAGGAAAAAGAAGGATGAGTTGCATCCCAAGAACACCATCCCTACTGTGAAGCATGGGGGTGGTAACATCATGCTTTGGGGGTGCTTTTCTGTGAAGGGGACAGGACGACTGCACTGTATTAAGGAGAGGATGAATGGGGCCATTTATTGTGAGATTTTGAGCAACAACCTCCTTCCCTCAGTCAGAGCATTGAAGATGGGTCATGGCTGGGTCTTCTAACATGACAACGACCCGAAGCACACAGCCAGGAGAACCAAGGAGTGGCTCCGTAAGAAGCATATCAAGGTTCTGGAGTGGCCTAGCCAGTTTCCAGACCTAAATCCAATAGAACATCTTTGGAGGAAGCTGAAACTCCATGTTGCTCAGCGACAGCCCCGAAACCTGACAGATCTGGAGGAGATCTGTGTGGAGGAGTCGGCCAAAATCCCTGTTGCAGTGCAAACCTGGCCAAGGACTACAGGAAACGTCTGACCTCTGTAATTGCAAACAAAGGCTTCTGTACCAAATATTAACACAGATCTTCTCAGGGGTTCAAATACTTCTGTTCAGCCGTGCGAGACAAATACATTCTTTACAAATCATACAATGGGATTTCCTGAATTTTTTTTAATTCTGTCTCTCAGAGTGGGAATGCACCTACAATGTGAATGTCGGACCCCTCCGTGATTTCTAAGTGGGAGAACTTGCAAAATTGCAGGGGGTTCAAATACTTCTGTTCCTCACTGTAAGTATTGTAGAGGACCTGATGAACACTTGCCAATCCCTTCATAACGTGGCCCGATACCACCTCTGTTGGTTGCCCCCTGAGCTCTGGTTATTGTTTGCTTCTGTCTGCTGCTGGGGAAAGTACCTGGCAATAGTTATAGATATTTATATCTCCCTGGCCAACCACTAGGAGGTTTATTGCCAGTGGTGGAATACATTTTGGAGGCACCTTCTGGAAGGTCTCCTACCGCCCCGGTTCTTCCTAGGCAAGGTGAGTAGCTGCTCTCCTGACCTCCTGAGCCCACCGCCTGGAGAGACACATGAGCTTAGAGAAAGGTATGCCCAGTTGTGGGTCCTGACACTGCCCGAGTGGAGGTGAGGCACAGGAGGTACCTTCTGAAAGGTCTCCTACCACCCCGGTTCTTCCTAGGCAAGGTGAGTATCTGCTCTCCTGACCTCCTGAGCCCACCTCCTGGAGAGACACATGAGCTTAGAGAAAGGTACGCCCAGTTGTGGGTCCTGACGCTGGCACTGCCCGAGTGGAGGTGAGGCACAGGAGGTACCTTCTGGAAGGTCTCCTACCGCCCCGGTTCTTCCTAGGCAAGGTGAGTAGCTGCTCTCCTGACCTCCTGAGCCCACCGCCTGGAGAGACACATGAGCTTAGAGAAAGGTACGCCCAGTTGTGGGTCCTGACACTGCCCGAGTGGAGGTGAGGCACAGGAGGTACCTTCTGGAAGGTCTCCTACCGCCCCGGTTCTTCCTAGGCAAGGTGAGTAGCTGCTCTCCTGACCTCCTGAGCCCACCGCCTGGAGAGACACATGAGCTTAGAGAAAGGTACGCCCAGTTGTGGGTCCTGACGCTGGCACTGCCCGAGTGGAGGTGAGGCACAGGAGGTACCTTCTGGAAGGTCTCCTACCGCCCCCGGTTCTTTCTAGGCAAGGTGAGTAGCTGCTCTCCTGACCTCCTGAGCCCACCGCCTGGAGAGACACATGAGCTTAGAGAAAGGTACGCCCAGTTCTGACACTGGCACTGCCCGAGTGGAGGTGTCACACAGGAGTGGTGAAGCCAAGTTCTGGACTGGAGCTCTGGAGAGGAACTTTGTCTGCTGGAGAGATAATGCACACATGCTGGATGTCGGCTTCCATACGCCTAGTCATGGGTTGGAGATCTGAGCTATCACCGCCCTGTGTACAGTTAGTCAGAACGACCACATGGAACGACGCCGCTGACCACAGGACATCTGTCTGACGCGGATAGCGATGATAACATCATCTGTGTTATATATAGAATAATCAGAGAACGCAGAGATGAAGATCACATGATCACAGCGCAGCATTTCCTGCTGCCACATTCCGGGCCTTGTGATAAGCGAGGATTCAGTTATGAATGAGAAATCACACTTCTACATAACAGAATGGAGAATACATTTTAGGAAATACAAGCGGTGAACATACTTGGATGTAACTGGGTCTCAGTCTCCTTTCAGTTCCTGTACAGCAGAGCTCAGACTAGGGGAAAGAAAAAATGTGCAACTCAGAAAGATGCTGAATGGAGGAGAGAGCAGAGTGATGAGCTCACCAGTCTGCTGCTTTTCCTTTCACTGTCTAACCATTGATTGGGGGGAGACCAGTAAGTATTGGGCCTCATGCAAACTGGGCATTATAACAACTCAAGTAGCATTTTGCCTCTTTTTTCATGAACAGTTTTTAGAGGTTTTTTTTAGCATTTGCTATTTAAACTCCCACTTTCCCACAATGCATCTCTGAATAGTCATTGTGTAGGTGTTTAGATGCCATTTTCAGAGCAGAGAGAGCACTGTGTTGTTCAGGAGCTATCTTTCTTTTCGTTGCTACGTCCATTATGGATCCTGTAATGCAGAAAACTGAGGATTCTGTTAGGGATGGTGAAGAGACAGAGACAGCTGAAGGAGAGAAGCAGCCATTGCTGACGATTCTGGACCCATCCTGTGATATCCTGTTGTGTGTCCTCCATATGTCCATAAAAGGAATTTCTTGTTTGTACCCAACTCAGTGAACTGAGACAATGAGGCAGCATAGGACATTGGGAAATGTCTATAAAAGGAATTTCCTGTTTGCACACAGTTCAGTCAGCTGAGACAATGAGGGAGCAAAGGACATTGGGAAATGTCTATAAAAGGAATTTCCTGTTTGCACACAGTTCAGCCAGCTGAGACAATGAGGCAGCAAAGGACATTGGGAAATGTTCCTGTTTGTACACAGCACAGGTCAGACAATAAGAATACGGGCAGGAAAGCACACTGGGAAAGAAAGGGCGCTGAAGGAACAATTCAGCCATCTGAGACAATGAGGCAGCAAAAGACATTGGGAAATGTCCATAAAAGGAATTTCCTGTTTGTACACAGTTCAGTCAGCTGAGACAATGAGGGAGCAAAGGACATTGGGAAATGTCTGTAAAGGGAATTTCCTGTTTGCACACAATTCAGTCAACTGAGACAATGAGGCAGCATAGGACATTGGGAAATGTCTATAAAAGGACTTTCCTGTTTGCACACAGTTCAGCCAGCTGAGACAATGAGGCAGTAAAGGACATTGGGAAATGTTCCTGTTTGTACACAGCACAGGTCAGACAATAAGAAAACGGGCAGGAAAGCACACTGGGAAAGAAAGGGCGCTGAAGGAACAGTTCAGCCATCTGAGACAATGAGGCAGCAAAAGACATTGGGAAATGTCCATAAAAGGAATTTCCTGTTTGCACACAGTTCAGTCAGCTGAGACAATGAGGCAGCATAGGACATTGGCAAATGTCCGTTTGCACACAGCACAGGTCAGACAATGAAAGCAAGAGCAGCAAAGCACACTAGGAAGTGTAGGAATTTACTGTAGAAAAATGTCAATGTCCAAATATATTGGTTTAAAAAAAGTCTAAAAAATTCTTATAAACACCGAATAATCTAGTTTTTCAGCGTTAAAGCGTTTTTATAGCTGAAAAAAATCCTCTTCAAACGCAGAATTTCTGTTTTATTTTTTCAGCCTGAAAACACCCCTGCAAAAAAATGTTGATTAAAGCCTATGTGTGCATGGACATGCATGCAGTGGAGTTTACTGGCTGGAAAGAAAGGGCACTGAAGGAACAGTTCAGCCAGCTGAGACAATGAGGCAGCAAAGGACATTGGCAAATGTCCATAAAAGGAATTTCCTGTTTGTACACAATTCGGTCAGCTGAGACAATGGGACAGCAAAGGACATTTGGAAATGTCCATAAAAGGGATTTCCTGTTTGCAAACAGTTCAGTCAGTGTAGACAATGAAGCAGCAAAAGAAATTGGGAAATGTCCATTTAACAGAATTTCCTGTTTGCACACAGTTCAGTCAGAGGAGACAATGAGGTAGCAAAGGGCATTGAGAAATGTCCGTAAAAGGAATTTCTTGTGTGCACAATTCAGTCAGCTGAGACAATGAGGCCGCAAAGGGCATTTGGAAATGTTCCTGTTTGTACACAGCACAGGTCAGACAATGAAAGCAAGAGCAGCAAAGCACACTGGGAAGCAAAGGACATTGAAGGAACAATTCAGCCGGCTGAGACAATAAGGTAGCAAAGGACATTGGGAAATGTCCATAAAAGGAATTTTCTGTATGCACAATTCAGTCAGTTGAGACAGTGAGGCATCAAAGGACATTGACAAATGTTAATGTTTGCACACAGCACAGGTCAGACAATGAAAGTATCAGCAGCAAAGCACACTGGGAAGCAAAGGCCATTGGAGGAACAGTTCAGCCAGCTGAGAAAGTGAGGCAGCAAAGGACATTGGGAAATGTCCACAAAAGGAATTTCCTGCTTGCACACAATTCAGTCAGCTGAGACAATGAGACAGCATAGGACACTGGCAAATGTTCAAGTTTGCACACAGCACAGGTCAGACAATGAAAGCAAGAGCAGCAAAGCACACTGGGAAATGTAGGAATTTACTGTAGAAAAATGTCAGTGTCCAAATATATTGGTTTAAAAAAAAGCACGAGTCTCAAAAATGCTCATAAACACTGAATAAGCGAGTTTGTCAGCGTTTTTCAGTGTTAGAGCGTTTTTATAGCTGGAAAAATCCTCTTGAAAAGCAGGATTTCTGGGGGGGGGGGGGGGGTTTCCAGCTTGAAAATACTCCTGCAAAAAAATGCTGATAAAAGCCTATGTGCGCATGGACACATAGGATAACATGTTGGCTGCAGAAAAATTGCCTGACACCCAAAACAACCGCTGTAAATACATCCAGTATGCATGAGGCCTTCTATGCAGCATAGAAAAATCAGGTGTCCACCTCTGCTACACAAGGACTGTGCTCTGTGGCAGAGCTGTGTAAATCTCAGGATTGGATGAAGAGAAAGAAGGGTTCCTTGTCGGGAGTTCACCTTTAGAGGAGACTAGCATTTATTGTTTGTGAGTCTGCAAAGCATTGCAAACATGACCAGCTCAGGTCCATACTGAGGTACTAGTAGCCAGCAACAATAGCCCCCCTCCCTCAACAGTAGATCCATCCCAGTAACAATTGACCCTCCCGAAGAACATAAATCCCACCTTCCCAGCAAAAATATATCCCCCATCAGAAACAATAGACTTCCCCACAATAATAGATCCCCCATCAGCAACAATAGGCTCCTCCACAATAATAGATCCCCCATCAGCATCAATAGGCTCCTCCACAATAATAGATCCCCCATCAGCAACAATAGGCTCCTCCACAATAATAGATCCCCATCAGCAACAATAGACTTCCCCACAATAATAGATCCCCCATCAGCAACAATAGGCTCCTCCACAATAATAGATCCCCATCAGCAACAATAGACTTCCCCACAATAATAGATCCCCCATCAGCATCAATAGGCTCCTCCACAATAATAGATCCCCCATCAGAAACAATAGACTTCCCCACAATAATAGATCCCCCATCAGCATCAATAGGCTCCTCCACAATAATAGATCCCCCATCAGAAACAATAGACTTCCCCACAATAATAGATCCCCCATCAGAAACAATAGGCTCCTCCACAATAATAGATCCCCCATCAGAAACAATAGGCTCCTCCACAATAATAGATCCTCCATCAGCAACAATAGGCTCCTCCACAATAATAGATTCAGCATCAATAGGCTCCTCCACAATAATAGATCCCCCATCAGCAACAATAGGCTCCTCCACAATAATAGATCCCCATCAGCAACAATAGACTTCCACACAATAATAGATCCCCCATCAGCATCAATAGGCTCCTCCACAATAATAGATCCCCCATCAGAAACAATAGACTTCCCCACAATAATAGATCCCCCATCAGCATCAATAGGCTCCTCCACAATAATAGATTCCCCATCAGCAACAATAGACTTCCCCACAATAATAGATCCCCCATCAGAAACAATAGACTTCCCCACAATAACAGATCCCCCATCAGCAACAATAGGCTCCTCCACAATAATAGATCCCCATCAGCAACAATAGACTTCCCCACAATAATAGATCCCCCATCAGCATCAATAGGCTCCTCCATAATAATAGATCCCCCATCAGCAACAATAGGCTCCTCCACAATAATAGATCCCCATCAGCAACAATAGACTTCCACACAATAATAGATCCCCCATCAGCAACAATAGGCTCCTCCACAATAATAGATCCCCATCAGCAACAATAGACTTCCCCACAATAATAGATCCCCCATCAGCATCAATAGGCTCCTCCACAATAATAGATTCCCCATCAGCAACAATAGACTTCCCCACAATAATAGATCCCCCATCAGAAACAATAGACTTCCCCACAATAACAGATCCCCCATCAGCAACAATAGGCTCCTCCACAATAATAGATCCCCATCAGCAACAATAGACTTCCCCACAATAATAGATCCCCCATCAGCATCAATAGGCTCCTCCACAATAATAGATCCCCCATCAGCAACAATAGGCTTCTCCACAATAATAACCCCCCCCAGTGAGAATATATCCTTATATATAGACCCTCCAACACACCCCAGCACCCTTTCAGGTGCAACCCCCCCCCCCCCCCCACATTCCTGCTGAAACACATGAAACCACGCAGGTTTTATTGGACATGTACTATGGCGCCAAGTCCCAATTCCTTCAGAAATAGTTCATTATTTTATAATAGACCTTCGGGTACCCAAGGAATACACGTGACATAATAATGCCGAGTCTGGGGTCACACTGCAGCAGCTTCCACTTGATCCAAGATCTTAGAATGTGACATTGCGTCTTCTTGATGTGTTTTTCATGCTTTTTTATATATTTTTTTGTAGGTAGAGTAGACTGCTCAGCTCACTTAGCAGAGGCATTGCTGCTAATGTGACAGTTTCTGCTGGTTGTTAGGGAGCTGGTACCCGCCAGCATCCTAACAACCAATGGCTCATCCCTTCCCTGCTTAGTAAAACACTCCAGGGTATACAGTAACCCCAGGGACATCCCCCTATGGGGACTTGCTGAGTTCCAGAGCAGAATCCTGGCATGTGGATGGGCTGTACTGGAGTGGGGGTCTATGGTAGGTGCAGTGGTGGGGGGATTGAGGAGCAGACCAGTGCTGGCTCTCACTGTATTGGTGCTGACTGGTGATCAGAGACTGGAATTGACTGGTACTAGTGTTGAACCCGGTACTGGTTCTGACTGGTGAGGAGGACACTGGTGCCGGCCCTCACTGGTACAGAACACTGTATTGGTGCTGACTGGTGATAAATTATACTGGTGTCAGCTCTCACTGGTATAGAACACTGTACTGGTTCTGACTGGTGATCAGGGACTGGAACTGACTGGCACTAGTGTTGAGCCCGGTACTGGTTCTGACTGGTGACCAGGGACTGGAACTGACTGGCACTAGTATTGAATCCGGTACTGGTTCTGACTGGTGACCAGGGACTGGAACTGACTGGTACTAGTGTTGAGCCCGGTACTGGTTCTGACTGGTGACCAGGGACTGGAACTGACTGGCACTAGTATTGAATCCGGTACTGGTTCTGACTGGTGATCAGGGACTGGATAATCAGGGACTGGAACTGACTGGCACTAGTGTTGAGCCCGGTACTGGTTCTGACTGGTGATCAGGGACTGGAACTGACTGGCACTAGTGTTGAGCCCGGTACTGGTTCTGACTGGTGATCAGGGACTGGAACTGACTGGCACTAGTGTTGAGCCCGGTACTGGTTCTGACTGGTGATCAGGGACTGGAACTGACTGGCACTAGTGTTGAGCCCGGTACTGGTTCTGACTGGTGATCAGGGACTGGAACTGACTGGCACTATTGTTGAGCCCGGTACTGGTTCTGACTGGTGATCAGGGACTGGAACTGACTGGCACTAGTGTTGAGCCCGGTACTGGTTCTGACTGGTGATCAGGGACTGGAACTGACTGGCACTAGTGTTGAGCCCGGTACTGGTTCTGACTGGTGATCAGGGACTGGAACTGACTGGCACTAGTGTTGAGCCCGGTACTGGTTCTGACTGGTGACCAGGGACTGGAACTGACTGGCACTAGTATTGAATCCGGTACTGGTTCTGACTGGTGATCAGGGACTGGATAATCAGGGACTGGAACTGACTGGCACTAGTGTTGAGCCCGGTACTGGTTCTGACTGGTGATCAGGGACTGGAACTGACTGGCACTAGTGTTGAATCCGGTACTGGTTCTGACTGGTGATCAGGGACTGGAACTGACTGGCACTATTGTTGAATCCGGTACTGGTTCTGACTGGTGATCAGGGACTGGAACTGACTGGCACTAGTGTTGAGCCCGGTACTGGTTCTGACTGGTGATCAGGGACTGGAACTGACTGGCACTAGTGTTGAGCCCGGTACTGGTTCTGACTGGTGATCAGGGACTGGAACTGACTGGCACTAGTGTTGAGCCCGGTACTGGTTCTGACTGGTGATCAGGGACTGGAACTGACTGGCACTAGTGTTGAGCCCGGTACTGGTTCTGACTGGTGATCAGGGACTGGAACTGACTGGCACTAGTGTTGAGCCCGGTACTGGTTCTGACTGGTGATCAGGGACTGGAACTGACTGGCACTAGTGTTGAGCCCGGTACTGGTTCTGACTGGTAATCAGGGACTGGAACTGACTGGCACTAGTATTGAGCCTGGTACTGGTTCTGACTGGTGACCAGGGACTGGAACTGACTGGCACTAGTATTGAGCCCGGTACTGGCTCTGACTGGTGATCAGGGACTGGAACTGACTGGCACTAGTATTGAACCCGGTACTGGTTCTGACTGGTGATGAGGACACTGGTGCCGGCCCTCACTGGTACAGAACACTGTATTGGTTCTGACTGGTGATCAGGAACTGGAACTGACTGGCACTAGTATTGAGCCCGGTACTGGTTCTGACTGGTGATCAGGGACTGAAACTGACTGGCACTAGTATTGAGCCCGGTACTGGTTCTGACTGGTGATCAGGGACTGAAACTGACTGGCACTAGTATTGAGCCCGGTACTGGTTCTGACTGGTGATCAGGGACTGAAACTGACTGGCACTAGTATTGAGCCCGGTACTGGTTCTGACTGGTGATGAGGACACTGGTGCCGGCCCTCACTGGTACAGAACACTGTATTGGTTCTGACTGGTGATCAGGGACTGGAACTGACTGGCACTAGTATTGAGCCTGGTACTGGTTCTGACTGGTGATCAGGGACTGAAACTGACGGGCACTAGTATTGAGCCCGGTACTGGTTCTGACTGGTGATCAGGGACTGGAACTGACTGGCACTAGTATTGAACCCGGTACTGGTTCTGACTGGTGATCAGGGACTGGAACTGACTGGCACTAGTATTGAGCCCGGTACTGGTTCTGACTGGTGATCAGGGACTGGAACTGACTGGCACTAGCGTTGAGCCCGGTACTGGTTCTGACTGGTGATCAGGGACTGGAACTGACTGGCACTAGCGTTGAGCCCGGTACTGGTTCTGACTGGTGATCAGGGACTGGAACTGACTGGCACTAGCGTTGAGCCCGGTACTGGTTCTGACTGGTGATCAGGGACTGGAACTGACTGGCACTAGCGTTGAGCCCGGTACTGGTTCTGACTGGTGATCAGGGACTGGAACTGACTGGCACTAGTATTGAGCCCGGTACTGGTTCTGACTGGTGATCAGGGACTGGAACTGACTGGCACTAGTATTGAGCCCGGTACTGGTTCTGACTGGTGATCAGGGACTGGAACTGACTGGCACTAGTATTGAGCCCGGTACTGGTTCTGACTGGTGATCAGGGACTGGAACTGACTGGCACTAGTATTGAGCCCGGTACTGGTTCTGACTGGTGATCAGTACACTCTTTCTTGCTCATTGTATATATGTATAGTGATGACAAGGGGAGGAGATTCTGTGTCCCGGGCAGGACCTGCTGTGTGTCAGGGACTTATTACACAGACTGGCAGACTTGGGGTGATTGGATTGTCCCCCAGAACTCCGACTTGTGCATTCTGCAGGTGGGTGCGACTCGTAGACAGAACCCCATATACAGTATATATATATATATCGCTGGTTACATGTTTCTGCTCTTTTGTGATCATTGTAGAGCTATTTGTAGCAGGGGGAGGGGGGGGGATTACATTGTTATCAGTTCACATGTCCATAGAAGCTGTCACTACATGGATCTAGTATGTCCGGGCAGAACCGTATGGAGGTCCAAATCTGGAAATGATCCATTGTGTTCCTGTGATGTATGGAGACATGGAATCGATATAATAGAAACGGTTTAGTTATTAGTAGACTGTACAGCCGGATACATTGTTATAGTTTCTTGTATGATACAATGTTACAGTTTATGGAGACATACATTATTACAGTTTGTTGTGTGATACAATGTTACAGTTTATGGAGAGATACATTATTACAGTTTATTGTTTGGTACATTATTACAGTTTGTTGTGTGATACAATGTTACAGTTTATGGA
This sequence comes from Staurois parvus, assembly GCF_062004578.1. Taxonomy (NCBI): domain Eukaryota; kingdom Metazoa; phylum Chordata; class Amphibia; order Anura; family Ranidae; genus Staurois; species Staurois parvus. The sequence goes on along the minus strand of NW_028318904.1, from coordinate 194,431 downwards.
GAGATACATTATTACAGTTTGTTGTGTGATACATTATTACATTTTGAGAGATACATTATTACAGTTTGTTGAGTGATATAATTTTACAGTTTATTGTGTGATACATTATTACAGTTTGTTGTATGATACATTATTACAGTTTGAGAGATACATTATTACAGTTTGTTGTGTGATACATTATTACAGTTTATTGTTTGGTACATTATTACAGTTTGTTGTATGATACATTATTACAGTTTGTTGAGTGATATAATTTTACAGTTTATTGTGTGATACATTATTACAGTTTATTGTGTGATACATTATTACAGTTTGTTGTATGATACATTATTACAGTGTGTTGTATGATACATTATTACAGTTTATTGTGTGATACATTATTACAGTTTATTGTGTGATACATTATTACAGTGTGTTGTATGATACATTATTACAGTTTATTGTGTGATACATTATTACAGTGTGTTGTATGATGCATTATTACAGTTTGTTGTATGATGCATTATTACAGTTTATTGTGTGATACATTATTACAGTGTGTTGTATGATACATTATTACAGTTTGAGAGATACATTATTACAGTTTGTTGAGTGATACATTATTACAGTGTGTTGTATGATGCATTATTACAGTTTGTTGTATGATACATTATTACAGTTTGTTGAGAGATACTCAGTTATTTCAGTTTATTATGATATATTATTGCTAAAAAATATACATAATATTTGGGGGTTATAAGTAATTTTCTAGCAAAAAATACTGATTTTTAAATGTAAAAAGTATCAGGAAAAAGGCGTGGTCTTCAAGTGGTTAATATTCATAGAAATGATGATGCAAAGAGTCTACGTTTGTAACTTTATGTACCTAGAAATATAACGTAGTGTCGGGTGAACTCACCTTTGTATGTTCCCGGTTGTAGAAGACGCGGATCACACAGCATTTGTAATTCCAGTTGTACCCGGGGCGCGATGAGCAAAACAGAAGATCTGGAGATGGAGTCAGGTAATTCCGAGCTTTGATCCAATCATGAGGAATGTTGGTTTTGGATGGCTGGTATTGGCTAAGAAAAAAAGTCAAAGCCTGAAAAACGCTGTATGAAAATGCGCAAAAATCGTGCAACAAAATGCGCAAAAAATACTCAAGTTCTCTACACTCAAGTATGAATGCAAGTATTACTGAAAACAGAACTTATTTATTGTTCGGATGGAGTGGAGAGGGATCAGAACACCTTATTATTGTTCTCTGTGCCCCCGTTTGGAAAATTCACCCTCTATTTGTTATTACAGAGAATGAAAAAAAAAATCCCAAACTCGGAGTGTCCACCAGAACAGGAATATAGAGAACATTTTCCAATGGGGACACTAGATTTAGTGACTATATATACACCTTTATAAAACAAAAACTAAAATATTAATAATAATGTATTTATTATTTTATTTATTTTGTGGTAGGATGTTTTATTATTATTATTATTATGTATGAATAATAATAATAATAATAATTACTTTATTAAAATTAGGGATTATGAGTAGAGATGAGCGAAGTATTCAAAAATTCGATTCGACTGATTCGGCGAATTCGTAGAAAAATTTCGATTCGAGTCGAATATATTCGCTGTGAATTTAACTTAAAAAAGGGTGTTTCTAGGCTTCAGAGAGACTTAATATTAGTGCAGAACACTGTACCTTTAATTTAAATGCCCTTGGAGTCTGCTGGGGAAGAGAAATAATACTGTCAGTCAGTATGACATGCAGATGAGTGCCGTCGATCTTAGAATCACCGCACACTTCACTCATTTGGCCAGTCACGGGGCCAAAACCAGAGTGTGGAGCCACAGTGTGGCGGTGGAGGCAGCAGCAATGGGAGGCCATACAGCACCCTATGACAAAAATGGAAACCACCAGCAGTGTGAGGAGACCTGAAAGTGGCACATGGCAGAGTGTGGCGATAGAGACAGCAGCAATGGGAGGCCGTACAGGGACCCATGACACACTCTGGACCTGGCAGCAGCATGAGGAGGCGGTACAGGGGCCCATGGCAGATTACGGGCCTGGCAGCAGCATGAGGAGTCGGTACGGGGGCCCATGGCAGATTACAGGCCTGGCAGCAGCAATGGGAGGCCGTACAGGGACCCATGACACAATCTGGACCTGGCAGCAGCATGGGGAGGCGGTACAGGGGCCCATGACAGATTACGGGCCTGGCAGCAGCATTTGGAGTCGGTACGGGGGCCCATGACACACTCTGGACCTGGCAGCAGCATGAGGAGGCGGTACAGGGGCGCATGACAGATTACGAGCCTGGCAGCAGCAACTTGGACAGGAGGACGTTCAGTTTCTGCACCGTCTGGTGCGTGCTCGCAAACTGTTGTCTCTTGGAAACGGATTCCAAGAAAGACTGCTGACGGAATCCGTGAAGAGGAGTAGCAGGAGAAGGAGCATCTGAACGAGCGGAATATGCCAACAAGCGACAACAGGGGCCCATGACAGATTACGGGCCTGGCAGCAGCATGAGGAGTCGGTACGGGGGCCCATGGCAGATTAGGGGCCTGGCAGCAGCTATGGGAGGCCCGTAATCTGCCAGCACCCTATGTCAAAAAATTCAACACACCAGCAGTGTGTGAGGAGACCTGAAAGTGGCACATGGCAGAGTGTGGCGATGGAGACAGCAGCAATGGGAGGCCGTACAGGGACCCATGACAGACTCTGGACCTGGCAGCAGCATGAGGAGGCGGTATATAGGGGCCCATGGCAGATTAGGGGCCTGGCAGCAGCTATGGGAGGCCCGTAATCTGCCAGCACCCTATGTCAAAAAATTCAACACACCAGCAGTGTGTGAGGAGACCTGAAAGTGGCACATGGCAGAGTGTGGCGATGGAGACAGCAGCAATGGGAGGCCGTACAGGGACCCATGAGAGACTCTGGACCTGGCAGCAGCATGAGGAGGCGGTATATAGGGGCCTATGGCAGATTAGGGGCCTGGCAGCAGCTATGGGAGGCCCGTAATCTGCCAGCACCCTATGTCAAAAAATTCTACACACCAGCAGTGTGTGAGACCTGAAAGTGGCACATGGCAGAGTGTGGCGATGGAGACAGCAGCAATGGGAGGCCGTACAGGGACCCATGACAGACTCTGGACCTGGCAGCAGCATGAGGAGGCGGTATATAGGGGCCTATGGCAGATTAGGGGCCTGGCAGCAGCTATGGGAGGCCCATAATCTGCCAGCACCCTATGTCAAAAAATTCTACACACCAGCAGTGTGTGAGGAGACCTGAAAGTGGCACATGGCAGAGTGTGGCGATGGAGACAGCAGCAATGGGAGGCCGTACAGGGACCCATGACAGACTCTGGACCTGGCAGCAGCATGAGGAGGCGGTATATAGGGGCCCATGGCAGATTAGGGGCCTGGCAGCAGCTATGGGAGGCCCGTAATCTGCCAGCACCCTATGTCAAAAAATTCAACACACCAGCAGTGTGTGAGGAGACCTGAAAGTGGCACATGGCAGAGTGTGGCGATGGAGACAGCAGCAATGGGAGGCCGTACAGGGACCCATGAGAGACTCTGGACCTGGCAGCTGCATGAGGAGGCGGTATATAGGGGCCTATGGCAGATTAGGGGCCTGGCAGCAGCTATGGGAGGCCCGTAATCTGCCAGCACCCTATGTCAAAAAATTCTACACACCAGCAGTGTGTGAGGAGACCTGAAAGTGGCACATGGCAGAGTGTGGCGATGGAGACAGCAGCAATGGGAGGCCGTACAGGGACCCATGAGAGACTCTGGACCTGGCAGCAGCATGAGGAGGCGGTATATAGGGGCCTATGGCAGATTAGGGGCCTGGCAGCAGCTATGGGAGGCCCGTAATCTGCCAGCACCCTATGTCAAAAAATTCAACACACCAGCAGTGTGTGAGGAGACCTGAAAGTGGCACATGGCAGAGTGTGGCGATGGAGACAGCAGCAATGGGAGGCCGTACAGGGACCCATGAGAGACTCTGGACCTGGCAGCAGCATGAGGAAGCGGTATATAGGGGCCTATGGCAGATTAGGGGCCTGGCAGCAGCTATAGGAGGCCCATAATCTGCCAGCACCCTATGTCAAAAAATTCAACACACCAGCAGTGTGAGGAGACCTGAAAGTGGCACATGGCATGAGACACTGTGGACCTGGCAGCAGCATGAGGAGGCGGTATATAGGGGCCCATGGCAGATTAGGGGCCTGGCAGCAGCTATGGGAGTCCCGTAATCTGCCAGCACCCTATGTCAAAAAATTCTACACACCAGCAGTGTGTGAGGAGACCTGAAAGTGGCACATGGCAGAGTGTGGCGATGGAGACAGCAGCAATGGGAGGCCGTACAGGGACCCATGAGAGACTCTGGACCTGGCAGCAGCATGAGGAGGCGGTATATAGGGGCCTATGGCAGATTAGGGGCCTGGCAGCAGCTATGGGAGGCCCGTAATCTGCCAGCACCCTATGTCAAAAAATTCTACACACCAGCAGTGTGTGAGGAGACCTGAAAGTGGCACATGGCAGAGTGTGGCGATGGAGACAGCAGCAATGGGAGGCCGTACAGGGACCCATGAGAGACTCTGGACCTGGCAGCAGCATGAGGAAGCGGTATATAGGGGCCTATGGCAGATTAGGGGCCTGGCAGCAGCTATAGGAGGCCCATAATCTGCCAGCACCCTATGTCAAAAAATTCAACACACCAGCAGTGTGTGAGGAGACCTCAAAGTGGCACATGTTTGAGGCATGATTCATGGCGGATTTAGTCAGTTGTGTCAGGAACTGGTGGTTTGAAATCCAGACTAATCCACGCCTGATTCATTTTCACAAACGTGAGTCTCTCCACACTTTGGGTGGACAGTCGTGTCCTCCGCGGAGTTACAATACCTCCTGCCGCACTAAACACGCGCTCCGATGCCACGCTACTGGCCGGGCATGACAGCCTTTCAAGGGCAAATTCAGCTAGTTGGGGCCAAAGGTCAAGTTTCGTTACCCAGTAGTCAAGGGGATTGTCTACCTCGGTTGGCAGGGTGCTGTCCAAGTAGGCCCAAGCCTGTTGTTTGAGGTCCTGCTCCAGGTCCACCTGATGCTGCTGCTGCTGCTGCGGCTGGTTAGTAGTTTCCTCACTGCGCTGGTGAAGAAAGCTACTCATCATCGACTGCAGACTGAGGCAGCCGCTGCTGGTGGAGCTGCCACTGCTCCTACCACCCCACCCCTCCCCTGCTGCCATGGCAGCGGAACGCGAGCGCACAGGGCCCACAGTGTCTGAGGATGGACGTTGGCGCACAAAGGCAGAGACCAACTGACTACATAGGTGGTTTTTATAGTACGTTATTTTGGCCTCCCTCTCAGCAGGTGTGAAAAAGGCCACCATTTTGGAACGGTAGCGAGGGTCCAACAAGGTGGACAGCCAAAAGTCATCCCTCTGTCTGATGGTTATTATTCGGCTGTCGCTACGCAAGCAAGCGAGCATGCTATGGGCCATTTGTGCCAAGGAATGCGAGGGACTCCCTGCCTCCATCTCCACAGCATACTGCCACGGTGCGTCTGGGTCCTCTGTCTCCTCCTCCTCTACCAGATGCTCCTGCTCCTCCACTCCTGTCCGCTGAGTGGAAAAACCACCCATTTCACTCAATAATTCCTGAGCACAAATGTCCTCCTCTACCTCCTCCTCTTCTTCCTGTCCTGCCCCCACAGGGGTCATGTGGCGTTGAGATCTGTGCGCCACGTCTACCGCACCCTGACCAGCCATTGTTAACAGCATTTGTTCAAGGACGTGCAACAGAGGAATGACGTCGTTCATCCCATAGTCCTGCCGACTCACGAATAGCGTGGCCTCCTCAAAGGGCCTGAGCAAGCGGCAGGTGTCACGCATGAGCTGCCAATGGCTGACATCGAAGTTACACAGGGGAGTACCTTTATCCGCTTGTAACATCAGGAAATCGGTGATGGCCTTTCGCTGTTCGTAAAGGCGGTCTAACATGTGTAAGGTTGAATTCCACCTTGTTGCAACGTCGCAGATCAGGCGATGCTGTGGAATTCCGTTCTGCCGCTGCAGCTCAAGGAGGGTGTGCTTTGCGGTGTAGGAATGGCTGAAATGCATGCAAAGTTTACGTGACATTTTAAGGATGTCTTGCAGTGGGATGGTGGATTTTAAGAACCGCTTGACAACCAGATTGAACACGTGAGCCAAGCATGGCGCATGGCACAACCTTCCTGGACGCAGAGCAGACACCATGTTCTTTCCGTTGTCGGTCAACATGGTTCCGATTTTCAGTTTGCGCGGAGACAGCCATCTGTCGATTTCTCTGTTCATTACACTCAGAAGTTCCTCCCCTGTGTGACTACGTTCGCCAAGGCATACCAGGTGCAGCACAGCGTGACACCGTTGCGCCCTGCATATGTGATATGCCGGTCGGGTAATGGGACTTGGCACGGGGGTGGCGGCTGAGGACACGGCGGAAGAAGAGGTGGTAGAGGCGGACATCTTTGCCGGACCAAGGACGTGCAAACGTGGAGGCAAAAGCGGCGTGACCTGTCCAAGTTGCTGGTGCGGCTGTGACGGCACCACGTTCACCCAGTGGGCCGTAAATGACATGTACTGTCCCTGACCATAGTTACAGCTCCACACGTCGGCGCTGCCGTGCACTTTGGCAGAGACCGACATGCTCAAAGACTGGCCCACCATGTCTTCTACATGTGAATGCAGGGCTGGCACTGCCTTTTTGGCGAAGAAATGACGGCTTGGCACTCTCCACCGCGGCGCGGCACAAGCCATCATTTCTCTGAAAGGTGCTGAGTCCACCACTTGGAAAGGGAGGGACTGCAGCACCAGCAACTTGGACAGGAGGACGTTCAGCTTTTGCACCGTCGGGTGCGTGCTCGCAAACTGTTGTCTCTTGGAAACGGATTCCAAGAAAGACTGCTGACGGAATCCGTGAAGAGGAGTAGCAGGAGAAGGAGCATCTGAACGAGCGGAAGATGCCAACGAGCGACAACTCCCCTCAGCAGAGGTGTTGGAGCCTTGACTGGCTGATGGAGGGCGATTGACGTCGGGTGACGGAGCAAGTAACGGAGCGGGTGATGGAGCGGGGGCTGGGGCGGGCAGAACCGCCGTATCTTTATCACGGTTTTCCCAGGCCACCAAATGGCGACGCTGCATATGCTGCCGCAACGCTGTAGTCCCAACATGGGCCCCCTGGCCACGCTTGACTTTCTGGCCACATAGTCGACATACGGCTACGTTTACTTCCTCGGGCGGCTTGACGAAAAATTGCCACACCGCCGAGTAGGAAACTTTGCCCCCGATACTCCTCACTGGCTGACTGCTGCTTCCTCCGTGCACACCGGCACCACTACTGGCCGTGGTGGTAGGCTGCAGTGGAGCTGGTGCTCTACTCCGTAGCCGTTTGGCTCCACTGACACTGCTGCGACCCTGCTGCTGTCTCCTGGGCAACCCACCGACTGTTTTGCTCGCTGCCAAGCTGCCACCCTCTTCTCCTGATGATGCGGAAGAAATTGCCTGATGACGACGAGGCTGCCAAGTGCGATCAACCTCCTCATCATCAAGTAGGGTCTCCGCCTCACTACTAGCCCCCTCGGCTGCGTCTGGGTCAGGAGACAGACCTGTCTCTAGACCGGCTACCGAGCCACTCTCCTCGCCACTACTTCTTCGCCTGGCTGCTGAAAAGGCGGATGTCTCCCCCCGTTCCTGACCGCCCTCTGTTAGCTCTTCCTCACTGTACAGTGGGGCTGAGCCCACAGCATGCGATACTTCGCTTGGTGAGGGAACACCAAAGGACAGGGGCAGGTAGAGGACACGTGATTTCAGTGGGCTTGGTCCCGGGCCATGCCAACTAACGGTTGTGTCTGACGTACCCACCGACCGTTGGCTGTAGGTGTCAGAGGTGACCTGGGAAGAGGAAGACGACCGAGCCAACCAATCGACGACGGCAGGGTTGTCGGTGGAGACACGACCGCTGGATGACACCGGGAGCACTGGCCTCTGGCTGCGAATAGTGCTGCCTCGACCCCTTCCTCTGCTGCCACGTCTGCTCGCTCCTAAAACATTGCCTCCTCTGCCACTCCTCTGCATGTTGTCTGACATACTCTTTAATTAAACGATTATGTGTCCCTGAGTAACAATTCTGTGTCCCTGAGTAACAATTCTGTGTCTGTGCGAGTAACAATTCTGTGGCCCTAAGTAACAGTTCTGTGGCCCTCAGTAACAATTCTGTGTCCCTGATTAACGTTTCTGTGGCCCCAAGTAACAGTTCTGTGGCCCTCAGTAACAATTCTGTGTCTGTGCGAGTAACAATTCTGTGTCTGTGCGAGAAACAATTCTGTGGCCCTAAGTAACAGTTCTGTGGCCCTCAGTAACAGTTCTGTTTCCCTGAGTAACAATTCTGTGTCTGTGCGAGTAAGAATTCTGTGTCTGTGCGAGTAACAATTCTGTCTGTGCGAGTAACAATTCTGTCTGTGCGAGTAACAATTCTGTGGCCCTAAGTAACAGTTCTGTGGCCCTCAGTAACAGTTCTGTGGCCCTGAGTAACAATTCTGTGTCTGTGCGAGTAACAATTCTGTGTCTGTGCGAGTAACAATTCTGTGGCCCTAAGTAACGGTTCTGTGGCCCTCAGTAACAGTTCTGTGTCCCTGTGTAACAATTCTGTGTCTGTGCGAGTAACAATTCTGTGGCCCTAAGTAACAGTTCTGTGGCCCTCAGTAACAATTCTGTGTCCCTGATTAACATTTCTGTGGCCCCAAGTAACAGTTCTGTGGCCCTCAGTAACAATTCTGTGTCTGTGCGAGTAACAATTCTGTGTCTGTGCGAGTAACAATTCTGTGGCCCTAAGTAACGGTTCTGTGGCCCTCAGTAACAGTTCTGTGTCCCTGTGTAACAATTCTGTGTCTGTGCGAGTAACAATTCTGTGGCCCTAAGTAACAGTTCTGTGGCCTTCAGTAACAATTCTGTGTCTGTGCGAGTAACAATTCTGTGTCTGTGCGAGTAACAATTCTGTGGCCCTAAGTAAAGTTTCTGTGGCCCTAAGTAACAATTCTCTGGCACTCAGTAACAATTCTGTCTGTCCCTGAGTAACAATTCTCTGGCACTCAGTAACAATTCTGTCTGTCCCTGAGTAACAATTCTCTGGCACTCAGTAACAATTCTGTCTGTCCCTGAGTAAAAATTCTGTGGCCCTAATTAAAGTTTCTGTGGCCCTAAGTAACAATTCTCTGGCACTCAGTAACAATTCTGTCTGTCCCTGAGTAAAAATTCTGTGGCCCTAAGTAAAGTTTCTGTGGCCCTGAGTAACAATTCTCTGGCACTCCGTAACAATTCTGTCTGTCCCTGAGTATGAATTCCGTGGCCCTAACTAGCGTTTCTTTGTCCCTAAGTAACAGTTCTGTGGCCCTGAGTAACAATTCTGTGTCTGTGCGAGTAACAATTCTGTGGCCCTAAGTAACAGTTCTGTGGCCCTCAGTAACAGTTCTGTGTCTGTGCGAGTAACAATTCTGTGTCTGTGCGAGTAACAATTCTGTGGCCCTAAGTAAAGTTTCTGTGGCCCTCAGTAACAGTTCTGTGTCTGTGCGAGTAACAATTCTGTGTCTGTGCGAGTAACAATTCTGTGGCCCTAAGTAAAGTTTCTGTGGCCCTAAGTAACAATTCTCTGGCACTCCGTAACAATTCTGTCTGTCCCTGAGTAACAATTCTCTGGCACTCAGTAACAATTCTGTCTGTCCCTGAGTAAAAATTCTGTGGCCCTAAGTAAAGTTTCTGTGGCCCTAAGTAACAATTCTCTGGCACTCAGTAACAATTCTGTCTGTCCCTGAGTAACAATTCTCTGGCACTCCGTAACAATTCTGTCTGTCCCTGAGTAACAATTCTCTGGCACTCAGTAACAATTCTGTCTGTCCCTGAGTAAAAATTCTGTGGCCCTAAGTAAAGTTTCTGTGGCCCAGAGTAACAATTCTCTGGCACTCCGTAACAATTCTGTCTGTCCCTGAGTATGAATTCTGTGGCCCTAACTAGCGTTTCTTTGTCCCTAAGTAACAGTTCTGTGGCCCTCAGTAACAATTCTGTGTCTGTGCGAGTAACAATTCTGTGGCCCTAAGTAACAGTTCTGTGGCCCTCAGTAACAGTTCTGTGTCTGTGCGAGTAACAATTCTGTGTCTGTGCGAGTAACAATTCTGTGGCCCTAAGTAACAGTTCTGTGGCCCTCAGTAACAATTCTGTGTCTGTGCGAGTAACAATTCTGTGTCTGTGCGAGTAACAATTCTGTGGCCCTAAGTAAAGTTTCTGTGGCCCTAAGTAACAATTCTCTGGCACTCAGTAACAATTCTGTCTGTCCCTGAGTAACAATTCTCTGGCACTCAGTAACAATTCTGTCTGTCCCTGAGTAAAAATTCTGTGGCCCTAAGTAAAGTTTCTGGGGCCCTGAGTAACAATTCTCTGGCACTCAGTAACAATTCTGTCTGTCCCTGAGTAACAATTCTCTGGCACTCAGTAACAATTCTGTCTGTCCCTGAGTAAAAATTCTGTGGCCCTAAGTAAAGTTTCTGTGGCCCTAAGTAACAATTCTCTGGCACTCAGTAACAATTCTGTCTGTCCCTGAGTAACAATTCTGTGGCCCTAATTAAAGTTTCTGTGGCCCTGAGTAACAATTCTCTGGCACTGAGTAACAATTCTGTCTGTCCCTGATTATGAATTCTGTGGCCCTAACTAGCGTTTCTTTGTCCCTAAATAACGATTCTGTGGCCCTCATTAACAAGTCTGTGTCCCTGAGTAATGGTTCTCTGTCCCTAAGTAACTTTTCTCTGTCCTCAAGTATCGTTTCTGTGGCCCTAACTCTGTCCCTGTCCCTAGTACAGAGCGGTCTGCCTCTGTTCAATAACTGCAGGCAAATGAAGAATTCCAAAATGGCCGCTATATATACCTCGACCATTACACAGTGCTGGCTGGCTGGCTGCTGATTGGCTGATGCGATCACATGTAGTTGAGGAATGCATTATGGGTCAGCGCGCCTTGTCTGCGCGCCTTCCCAGACATCCCCGCTCCGTCGCCGCACATGTCAGCCGCCATTTTCTGAAAAATTTCGATTCGCGCGTCCGAATTAGGCTATTTTTCGGATTCGGCACGAATCGAAATTTTTCCGATATTCGACTCGAATTCCACTTCGGATACTTCGATTCCCTCATCTCTAATTATGAGGTTAGGGGTTGATTATTATTATTTATTATTACATATTATACATGTATTTATTCATTTATTATTATTGTTATTATTAAAACCCTAAATCTCTCCAAAGGGACACTTGACAGGTGACATCCAAAATGAAAAAAACGTTTTTCCCTTTATTTCTACTTTAGGTAAACAGAACACAACCAAGCAATAGGTCAAACGTATTCCATTTTCAACCAATAAAAATGCATGTATTAATGACTACATTAGGGCGATGAGTTCCTATATCAGCATAGGTGTCTTAGAGGTTATAATTAGTATACAGTCAAAATTTGTTACAAAGAAAAAAGATCAGCAGCACTGAGATGCAAGAAATGTCCAGCCAGGGTTTAGATTTACTTTAAAAAAAAAATTTAAAAGCCATTCCAAGCCAACTATTAAGATAGGATGTATGGTGCCAAGAGATATTGAGTGAAGGGCTCAGACTGGCACTCAGAGAGAACCATTATATCTGCGAAGCATTTTTTGAAAACCTTTTCTGAAAATTGAAATTTTTGGAAATCTGTATTTTAAGGTTTCTTTTTTTTATCTTCAGCCGAAATGATGAAGAAGGATCCAAATGATGACGGTGAGTTTTCATATGATAAGCACCTTCTTCTGTCATTTTTACCCCGAAGGAGCCGCTCTTTCTCGGGTCCTCTGTTCCTAGTCCCAACAACTCTCTGGCCAGCACCACATTCTCCAACACACCACGACGGAAGGGTGAACATTTATTGAAACAAAACACAATAATTCAACAACCAAGAGAATGGAAAATACCAATATATACTTCAATAAGTAAACAAAAACAGTTACAAAAATATTGTGCCAGGAAAGAACAAGGGAACCAATGACTTTACCCTTAATCCCCATACTAGGGGGGTCCTGACTAAGAAGTGATACCAAGAAAGGGGTCCGACTCTGGCAATTCCTTTTCCACAGGCCAGTGCATTGGAGCCCAAATCCAGCAAACCTGGGTGTAAATGCCTAAATGGTGTTCCAAGCAGGCAATGATACTACTTTAACCACTTCCAGTCCGGACACTTTCACCCCCTTCCAGTCCGGACACTTTCCCCCCTTCCAGTCCGGACACTTTCCCCCCTTCCAGTCCGGACACTTTCACCCCCTTCCAGTCCGGACAATTTCCCCCCCCCCCTTCCAGTCCGGACACTTCCCCCCCCCTTCCAGTCCGGACACTTTCACCCCCTTCCAGTCTGGACACTTTCCCCCTCCTTCCAGTCCGGACACTTTCCCCCCTTCCAGTCCGGACACTTTCCCCCCTTCCAGTCCGGACACTTTCATCCCCTTCCAGTCCGGACACTTTCCCCCCCTTCAAGTCCGGACAATTTCCCCCCCGTCCAGTCTGGACAGTTTCCCCCCCTTCCAGTCCGGACACTTTCCCCCCCTTCCAGTCTGGACACTTTCCCCCCCTTCCAGTCCGGACACTTTCCCCCCCTTCTAGTCCGGACACCTTCACCCCCTTCCAGTCTGGACACTTTCCCCCCCTTCCAGTCCGGACACTTTCCCCCCCTTCCAGTCCGGACACTTTCCCCCCCTTCCAGTCCGGACAATTTCCCCCCCTTCCAGTCTGGACAGTTTCCCCCCCTTCCAGTCCGGACACTTTCCCCCCCTTCCAGTCCGGACACTTTCCCCCCCTTCCAGTCCGGACACTTTCCCCCCCTTCTAGTCCGGACACCTTCACCCCCTTCCAGTCCGGACACTTTCCCCCCCTTCCAGTCCGGACACTTTCCCCCCCTTCCAGTCCGGACATTTTCACCCCCCTTCCAGTCCGGACGCTTTCACCCCCTTCCAGTCCGGACACTTTCACCCCTTCCAGTCCGGACGCTTTCCCCCCCTTCCAGTCCGGACACTTTCCCCCCTTCCAGTCCGGACACTTTCCTCCCTTCCAGTCTGGACACTCCCCCCCCCTTCCAGTCCGGACACTTTCCCCCCCTTCCAGTCCGGACACTTTCCCTCCCCTTCCAGTCTGGACACTCCCCCCCCCTTCCAGTCCGGACACTTTCCCCCCCTTCCAGTCCGGACACTTTCCCCCCCTTCCTGTCCAGGCCAATTTTCAACTTTCAGCGCTATCACACTGTGAATGACAATTGCGCGGTCATGCAACACTGTACCCAGATGCATTTTTTTTAGACAGATAAAACTTTAGTTTGGTGGTATTTATTCACCGCTGGGATTTTATTTTGTTTGCTATATAAATGAAAAAATCCCAAAATTTTGAAAAAAGTGTTTTTCTTATAAAAGTTTGCAAATAAATAGTATTTCATCATATGTATTCAAAATGTATTCAGTTATCTTTTTAGTAAAAAAAAAATAACCCAAATTAGCTTATAAACAAAAATGATGATTTAAAAATTTTTTTTTTTACATTTTTATTTTTTTTATATTATTATTTATGTTTTTTTTTTTACATACTGTCACCCTAGCAGTACAGTGTCACCATGGTGACACTGTACTCCTTTGTGGGGGGTGATGAAGATTTTTTTTTTACACTGATTGGTTTTACACCCATAAAGGCTGTAAAAGCAATCATTTCTCCTTCTCTCTGGCTGCATTCTTGCAGCCATTGAGAAATACTGTGAGAGCTGGGATTGGTCACAGCTTGTCACATGGTACAAGGCAATTGTGAATAGCCCTGTACCATGTGATCTCTGTGATCATTCACAGATTTCACACGTAGTAAGCAATGATGTCACAAGTGACATCTTGCTTACTACTCTGCATGTGATCACTGATTGGCTAATCACTGATCACATGATCGGGACCTCACACAGAGGTCCTGTATGACGATCGGTGTTCCACTGTGTCCGGAGGACGCAGCGGGCACCAGATCGCGGTGCAGCATGCTCCCAGGGAGCGCACACAGCTTGATAATGCGGGTGCTGTTTATGAGCGGCAACCCGCCCCTGGAGTGCCACGGTCCTGCCGTTTATAAACGGCGGCTGGACAGGAGGTGGTTAAATAGTGTGCAGAGGATATGGCCAGCAGCCCCTCATCAACACATATGATGACTCGCCTCCTTCTGCTTTTTCTGGGGCTCAGAACAGAAGATTGCCCCACAAACAGGCGTCAACACCATGCTTGACAGTGACATTCCCACAGACATGCCTCAATACTGTGGCAAATCATCCAACAGGCAGCCCGCTGCACTGTGTGCTCCACAAGGTCCTCCAAATGACTGGCCTGAGGCCCAGGAGCTGTCTTTCTTTTTCCTTCTCTGAGGAGTCCTGGTATTGTTGAGACCTGTCGTTCCAGAGCCAATATGCAGCACAGGCTCAGTCTCCCCCCGGTGCAGCTTCCCCCAGAAGTCATAACTCCTCCCAGCAGGTTCCGTCCTTCTCAGGATGCACAGCTGTTCAGTTTCCTCTTCTCTGTGTTCCCAGGTGGTGGGCAGGGCTTCCTCAGGCTACATATACAGACCTACAGTAGCTGTAATGTCCTCTCTCTCTCTCTCTCTCTTCTCTCACACACAGCAAGTCTGTCTCTCTGATAGCTCAAGAGGGGGAGAGGAGATGTGCCGGTGGCAGCAGTAGTAGTAGCCTGGTCCATGCTGCCAACCAGAACAATGCTGTGGACCGAATAGGAGTATAAGATGAAGAGCTGGCAACTCATTCTCCCAATATCAGGAGAACAATTTGCCGGCCCTTCACCTTATACTCTTACACCATTTAAAGTGCCAGGAGAACACTGTGAGCTTCGGAGCATCATTGGGTCTACTTCTAGGGAAAATTAACCTAGGCGTACATTTTTGTCTGTGAATGCTATAGACCGGGCAGCAGAAGACAATACCATGGGCTACACACATACAGGTGAAACTCCAAAAATTAGAATATGGTGCAAAAGTTATTTCAGTGCAGCAACTTAAAAGGTGACACTAATATATGAGACTCATTCCATGCAAAGCAAGATAGTTCAAGCCGTGATTTGTCATCATTGTGATGATTATGGCTTACAGCTCATGAAAACCCCAAATCCACAATCTCAGAAAATGAAAATATTCCATGCAATCAATAAAACACGGATTGTACATAGAACAATATCGGACCAAGTAGAAGCTGCATATGTACTCAGTACTTGGTTTGGGCCCCTTTTGCAGCAATTACTGCCTCAATGCGGCGTGGCATGGAAGCTATCAGCCTGTGGCACTGCTGAGGTGTTATGGAAGACCAGGATGCTTCAATAGCGGCCTTCAGCTCTTCTGCATTGCTCGGTCTCATGTGTCTCATCTTTCTCTTGGCAATGCCCCATAGATTCTCTATGGGGTTCAGGTCAGGCGAGTTTGCTGGCCAATCAAGCACAGTAATCCCACGGTCATTGAACCGGGTTTTGGTGCTTTTGGCAGTGTGGGAGGTGCCAAGTCCTGCTGGAAAATGAAGTCAGCATCCCCATAAAGCTCGTCTGCGGAAGGAAGCATGAAGTGCTCCAAAATCTCCTGGTAGACGGCTGCGGTGACCCTGGACTTAATGAAGCACAGTGGGCCAACACCAGCAGATGACATGGCTCCCCAAATCAACACAGACTGTGGAAACTTCACACTGAACTTCATGCATCTTGCAGTGTGTGCCTCTCCATTCTTCCTCCATACTCGGGGTCCTTGGCCCTCTCCATTCTTCCTCCATACTCGGGGTCCTTGGGCCTCTCCATTCTTCCTCCATACTCGGGGTCCTTGGGCCTCTCCATTCTTCCTCCATACTCGGGGTCCTTGGGCCTCTCCATTCTTCCTCCATACTCGGGGTCCTTGGTCCTCTCCATTCTTCCTCCATACTCGGGGTTCTTGGGCCTCTCCATTCTTCTTCCATACTCGGGGTCCTTGGTCCTCTCCATTCTTCCTCCATACTCGGGGTCCTTGGGCCTCTCCATTCTTCCTCCATACTCGGGGTTCTTGGGCCTCTCCATTCTTCCTCCATACTCGGGGTCCTTGGTCCTCTCCATTCTTCCTCCATACTCGGGGTCCTTGGGCCTCTCCATTCTTCCTCCATACTCGGGGTCCTTGGTCCTCTCCATTCTTCCTCCATACTCGGGGTTCTTGGGCCTCTCCATTCTTCCTCCATACTCGGGGTCCTTGGTCCTCTCCATTCTTCCTCCATACTCGGGGTCCTTGGGCCTCTCCATTATTCCTCCATACTCGGGGTTCTTGGGCCTCTCCATTCTTCCTCCATACTCGAGGTCATTGGGCCTCTCCATTCTTCCTCCATACTCGGGGTCCTTGGGCCTCTCCATTCTTCCTCTATACTCGGGGTCCTTGGGCCTCTCCATTCTTCCTCCATACTCGGGGTCCTTGGGCCTCTCCATTCTTCTTCCATACTCGGGGTCCTTGGGCCTCTCCATTGTTCCTCCATACTCGGGGTCCTTGGGCCTCTCCATTGTTCCTCCATACTCGGGGTCCTTGGGCCTCTCCATTCTTCCTCTATACTCCAGGTCCTTGGTTTCCAAAAGAGATGCAAAAGTTGCTCTCATCAGAAAAGAGGACTTTGGACCACTGAGCAACAGACCAGGTCTGTTTTTTTTAGCCCAGGTAAGACGCTTCTGACGTTGTTTGTTGTTCAGGAGCAGCTTGACAAGAGGAATACGACATTTGAAGTCCATGTCCAGGATCCGTCTGTGTGTGGTGGCTCTTGATGCACTGACTCCAGCCTCAGTCCACTCCTTGTGAAAGTCCCCAACACTTTTGAATGGTCTTTTCCTGACAATCCTCTCCAGGCTGCGGTCATCCCTGCTGCTTGTGCACCTTTTTCTTCCACACTTTTCCCTTCCACATAACTTTCTATTAATGTGCTTTGATACAGCACTTTGGGAACATCCAACTTCTTCTGCAATTCCCTTTTGAGGCTTTCCCTCCTTATGGAGGGTGTCAGTGATGGTGTCAGGTCAGCAGTCTTTCCCATGATTGGGATTCCTACTGAACCAGACTGAGAGACCATTTAAAGGCTCAGGAACCCTTTGCAGGTGTTATGGCTGAATGAGCTGATTAGAGTGGGACACTTTGAGCCGAGATTATTCCACCTTTTCACAATATTCTCATTTTCTGAGATTGTGGATTTGGGGTTTTCATGAGCTGTAAGCCATAATCATCACAATGATGACAAATCACGGCTTGAACTATCTTGCTTTGCATGTAATGAGTCTCATATATTAGTTTCACCTTTTAAGTTGCTGCACTGAAATAAATCAACTTTTGCACCATATTCTAATTTTTCGAGTTTCACCTGTATATTACTGTATACTGATTAGCCACCTAATATTGAGTATTTCCCAGCTTGGTGCCCACTGCGCATGTGCAAGTAGCGCTGCACTTCATGAATGGTCCTGTAGTCTTCTGAGACCTGTCACATGTCCAAAAAGACTACAAGGAGGGAGGACACCTTCCGCTTCTGATCGCCTAGGTGATCGGACTGGAAGTGGGAGTGGGTACCTGTCAAATTCGGGTACCCACTCCACCCCGCCCCCCAAAGGTGCCAATCCTTAATGGGGAGTGGGGGAGAAGTCCTTAAAACAGAACTTCCCCTTTTGGTGGAGCTCCGCTTTAAGTAGAGTATTATTCTGATAAGAGGGGTGCTCAGTGGCGTTCACAGAAGGGTTTCAAAGAAGGGCGTACAGAGGAGTGTACAGAGGGGTGTACAGAGGAGTGTACAGAGGGGTGTACAGAGGAGTGTACAGAGGAGTGCACAGAGGGGTTCACAGAATGGAGTACAGAGGGATGTACAGAATGGTGCAAAGAGGAGTGTACAGAGGGGTGTACAGAGGAGTGTACAGAGGGGTGCACAGAGGGGTGTACAAAGGGGTGTAGAGGGGTGTACAGAGGGGTGCACAGAGGGGTGTACAAAGGGGTGTAGAGGGGTGTACAGAGGGGTGCTCAGAGGGGTTCACAGAATGGAGTACAGAGTGGTGCAAAGAGGAGTGTACAGAGGGGTGCACGAAGGGAATGCACAGAGGGGTGTACAAAGGGGTGTAGAGAGGGGTGCACAGAGGGATGCCCCATGAGGTGTAGAGAGGGGTGCACAGAATGGAGTACAGAGGGGTGTACAGACCGGTGCAAAGAGGAGTGTACAGAGGAGTGTACAGAGGGGTGTACAGAGGGGTGCACAGAGGGGTGCACAAAGGAGTGTAGAGGGGTGTACAGAGGGGTGCTCAGAGGGGTTCACAGAATGGAGTACAGAGGGGTGTACAGAGTGGTGCAAAGAGGAGTGTATAGAGGAGTGTACAGAGAGGTGTACAGAGGGGTGCATGAAGGGGATGCACAGAGGGGTGTACAAAGGGTGTACAGAGGGGTGCACAGAGGGATGCCCAGTGAGGTGTAGAGAAGGGTGCACAGAATGGGGTACAGAGGGGTGCCCAGTGGGGTATAGAGAGGGGTGCACAGAATGGAGTACAGAGGGGTGTACAGAGTGATGCAAAGAGGAGTGTACAGAGGGGTGTACAGAGGGGTGTACAGAATGGAGTACAGAGTGATGCAAAGAGGAGTGTACAGAGGGGTGTACAGAGGGGTGCTGAGAATGGAGTACAGAGGGGTGCTCAGAGGAGTGTACAGAGGGGTTCACAGAATGGAGTACAGAGTGATGCAAAGAGGAGTGTACAGAGGGGTGTACAGAGGGGTGTACAGAGGGGTGCTCAGAATGGAGTACAGAGGGGTGTACAGAGGGGTGCACAGAATGGAGTACAGAGTGGTGTACAGAGTGGTGTACAGGGTGGTGCAAAGAGGAATGTACAGAGGGGTGTACAGAGGGGTGCACAGAATGGGGTACAGAGTGATGCAAAGAGGAGTGTACAGAGGGGTGTACAGAGGGGTGTACAGAGGGGTGCTCAGAATGGAGTACAGAGGGGTGTACAGAGGGGTGCACAGAATGGAGTACAGAGTGGTGTACAGAGGGGTGTACAGAGGGGTGTACAGGGTGGTGCAAAGAGGAATGTACAGAGGGGTGTACAGAGGGGTGCACAGAATGGGGTACAGAGTGATGCAAAGAGGAGTGTACAGAGGAGTGTACAGAGGAGTGTACAGAGGGGTGCTCAGAGGGGTTCACAGAATGGAGTACAGAGGGGTGTACAGCAGATCTCACATCACAGCCATTCAGTAGTGGTGGTGGAGCTTTATCTGGGCACTGATTCATAGATCTTCCATGGTTCCCCCACACGTCTTCATGTATCTCATTGCCATGTTGGTTTATCACATCTGCTGAAATATTCTGTTTTATCTATAACCCCTTCTGTCTATAATTATTCCAGGGACTGCGGCCCCCAGGAACACACAATATTGGGTGGTCCTCATCCTTGTGATTATTGTCATGTTCATGTTCCTTATTTTGGTCTTCTTCACAGTCCTCCAGTTTATTCATTGTGAGTATCATTATCACAGCTTTCAGCTTTTTTTTTTCAGTCTGGTGGGAGGGGGGTGGCAGGGGGCTGTTCATATCCTCCTTTAAATATTCCAGCACCCCGCCTCAGTAATCCTCTCAAGAGCCTTCAGTCCTGATGTAAGCAATGGGTTGGCCCTTGGGAGGCGTTATCAAAATACCTAAATGGGTGGGTCAGTCTGCATGAGTGGGTGTTCCTAGACGGGTTATATTTGCATGCAGACTGCCCTAGGTAATGCCCATGTGTGAGTAGGGATGGGCCAAATGTACCTGGGTTCGGGGTGAAGCGGGTTCAGAGAACTGAAGTTCGGGTGCTAAATCTGAACCCCGTAGAACGAGGAATTTTATTAATGCATAAAGTGAATTATTAAAATTACAAAATGAATTTAAATAACATTCCTGGGGGTGCCGTAACCCTGCCTGTGAGTGGCTCATCTGTACAATGTATACAGCCTATGACAGCAACACCGACATTTACAAAGAAGGTTTCTCCTTATCTATCCAACACAACAAACACTTTACTCCTGCACTAGAAAGGACTCAGTAGACCCAATAGGAATGTTCTGGAATTTTCTGGAATATGCACTGCTTGCTGCCCTCAACAGACCGGGGTGGTCCGAATACACTTGATACAAATGGAGAAACAGAAAAAAGGGCGCACCGACCTAGTGCATTATCGTTTAAAATAATTTATTAAAGAAACAAAAAAAGGTATCATACTCACAATGGACATAATAACACAGGCATGTCAAACTGAACAAGGTGTATGATCCAAACAACATCTGAGTCCATACGATGGAACCCTGGATGACCAACTGGCTAATGAGTTTTGAGGACACAACCTCTTCCTCAGAGCCAAAAAATGTTAGCCAGTTGGTCATCCAGGGTTCCATCGTATGGACTCAGATGTTGTTTGGATCATACACCTTGTTCAGTTTGACATGCCTGTGTTATTATGTCCATTGTGAGTATGATACCTTTTTTTGTTTCTTTAATAAATTATTTTAAACGATAATGCACTAGGTCGGTGCGCCCTTTTTCTGTTTCTCCATTTGTTCCCCTTATCTATACCAGACCCTTACCCTAGGTGGGGGTGATCTGGCCTGGAAGTCAAGGAAAACCCCACAAAAAAAGTCAAAATCAAAAAGTTTGTCTGTGATCCCCACCAAGCTCTATAACAGACCCTTCAAATCTGGTATGGGTTTTAAGGGGTAAGCCCAGTCAAAAAAAAAACAAAAAAGCGAGGGAGTTCCACCAAGAACCCTAATAGACCCTTATCTGAGTATGCAGCCTGGATAGCCAGGAAAGATAGAAGGCAGGTGTGCCTCCCTTTCCTGAGTCATACCAGACCACATGCCCTCAACATGGGGGGTACCCATTGCCTCCAGCAAAGCACCTTGTCCCCATGTTAATTGAGGACCAGGAACTCCTCAGGAGGGGACTTATCATAATCTGAAAGCCCTTGTAACAATCAAAAGACCCCTAGATATGGCCCTCCCAGTTGAATGGGTAAGAGGTAATACTACAAACAATGTCCACTGCCCCAGTCCATAATTGGCCTTCAGAGCAAGGAGCACATGGAAGGGCAACGCATGTCCAACAACAAAAAAGAAAAATTCCAAGCTCTAACTTGCCATCCAGCCTGCAAACAAACCAAATTGCCCTGTCTATCAGTATGTAATAAAAACGGGTTTAATTAGCACACATTTGCAAATACGTGTGTAAGCTACAGAGTCTCGTCACGGCACCCCGATGTGCTGTAGTTCCTAACTCTCCAATTTTAAGAACCCCCATAGCAGAGGCACATGTATTTTATGGATAGACCAAGGGCAGATGGACCTGAGGGAGCCCACCCCTCCTTAAAGGTACAGGAGCGCACTGGGCACCCAGCATGGTTAACCCAGAAAATGGGCTTTTTTAACTTGACAGATTTGGCTCCCATTCATTTTGTTGGGGTTCCAGTCCATCATCCAAACTCCTTTGCCGTTCACCCCCTTCTTGAATCAAATCCATGGCATTTCGGACGATCACAAATTGTCACCCAATCTAGCAGAGACTGGACTCCAACTCAGGGGCGGACTGACAACTCATGAGGCCCCCGGGCAATAGGGGATCATGGGGCCCCTGTGTCCTTGCCCAAACTCAAAAAAGCCTATGAAAAAGGTACCAGGGGCATCTCATGGGGCCCCTTACTGACCCTGGGCCCTCGGGCAGTGCCCGAGTTTCCAAATGGTCAGTCCGCCCCTGTTCCCACTTTCAATGGGACAAGTGGATGTCATAGCCTGGGGACATGGCCTTCCCAGTTGGGAGGTCCCACTTGCAATGGGACAAGTGAGTGGCACAGACTGGGGACATGCTCTGATCAGTTGGGGGGTCCCACTTGCAATGGGACAAGTAGGTGTCACAGTCTGGGGACATGGTCTGCTCAGTTGGGGGGTTCCACTTGCAATTGGACAAGTGGGTGTCACAGCCTGGGGACGTGGTCTGCTCAGTTGGGAGTCCCACTTGCAAATGGACAAGTGGGTGTCACAGCCTGGGGATGTGGTCTGCTCAGTTGGGGGTCCCACTTGCAATTGGACAAGTGGGTATCACAGCCTGGGGACGTGGTCTGCTCAGTTGGTGGTCCCACTTGCAATGGGACAAGTGGGTGTCACAGCCTAGGGACGTGGTCTGCTCAGTTGGTGGTCCCACTTGCAATGGGACAAGTGGGTGTCACAGCCTGGTGACGCGGTTTACTCAGTTGAGTTCCCACTTGCAATGGGACAAGCGATTGTCACAGCCTGGGGACATGGTCTGCTGAGTTGCGGGTCCCACTTGCAATAGAACAAGTGGATGGCCCAATCTGAGGACATGGTCTGCTTAGTTGGGGGGTTCCACTTGCAAAAAAGCCTATGAAAAAGGTACTAGGGGTATCTCATGGGGCCCCCTACTGACCCCGGGCCCTTGGGCAGTGCCCGAGTTTCACAATGGAGTTTCCCTGCTCCAACTCCATGGCACCAACCATCACATGTCTGTTTATTATTATTATTATACAGGATTTATAGCGCCAACAGTTTGCGCAGCGCTTTACAATATATGGGAGACAATACAATTACAATACTTTCAGTACAGAAGGAATAGGAGGGCCCGGCTCGTGGAGCTTACAATCTAAAGGAAGGGGGAGGTGATACAAAAGGTGATAGCTGCGGGGGATGATCTGGTGGAGGTGATTCAAGTACAGTTCTCAGGTGGAGGTGGGGTAGGCTTCCCTGAAGAAGTGAGTTTTCAAAGATCGCCTAAAGGCAGACAGGGTGGGGGCTGTGGTAGGGAGTTCCAGAGGATGGGAGAGGCTCTGGAGAAGTCCTGGAGGCGATCTTGGGAGGAGGTGATGAGGGAGCTAGAGAGGAGGATATCATGGGCGGAGCGGAGCGGGCGATTTGGGCGGTATCTGTGGATGAGTTTGGTGATGTAGCCGGGGCAGTGTTGTGGATGGCAGCTACTAGACTGCAGATATGTACAACTCTGTATATTTAGGCTTTCTATATACATCTACTATGGAATATATACAGTGCTGGAGGATAATCTCTGATATGATGTGTTTTTGTTTCCTCCTCAGATGATAATCTCAAGGAAGAGCAGGCATTGCTGATGAATGACGGTAGGAAGAGAATCCGTTATCCATCCTCTTCTACAAATGACGTCTCACTGTATGAAGTCATGAAGATCTTTTAGGAAATACATTTGGCTGTAACAATTTGTGGTTTGAAATGGCAGCCATGATTAAAGTCCTTGGGGAGGCTAAACACAGCAAACAGTCCGATGGCACTGACAATATTGAAATTTCAGCTTCTAAATGAAATGTGCCCAAAAACAAATACTTTAAAAAATTCTTTATTTGCAGTCATGTGACTGCAAATCCTCATTGGTATACCCTTTGCTGTACAGATGGTAGACATGTATTTCTATGGGTGAAGACATGTACCACAGGGGTAGTGCACTTGTACTTCAGAGGTGGAGGCATGTTCCTCAGGGGTGTAAGCATATACCTCAGGGGTGGAGGCATGTACCTCAGGGGTGGAGGCATGTACCACAGTGGCAGTGCACTTGTACTTCAGGGTGTAGGCATATACCTCAGAGGTGGAGGCATGTACCTCAGGGGTGTAGGCATATACCTCAGGGGTGGAGGCATTTACCACAGGGGCAGTGCACTTGTACTTCAGAGGTGGAGGCATGTACCTCAGGGGTGAAGGCATGTACCTCAGGGGTGGAGGCATGTACCTCAGGGGTGTAGGCATATACCTCAGGGGTGGAGGCATGTACCTCAGGGGTGTAGGCATATACCTCAGGGGTGGAGGCATTTACCACAGAGGCAGTGCACTTGTACTTCGGGGTGTAGGCATATACCTCAGGGGTGGAGGCATGTACCACAGGGGCAGTGCACTTGTACTTCAGAGGTGGAGGCATGTTCCTCAGGGGTGTCAGCATATACCTCAGGGATGGAGGCATGTACCACAGGGGCAGTGCACTTGTACTTCACGGTAGAGGCATGTACCTCAGGGGTGGAGGCATGTACCACAGAGGTGGAGGCATGTACCTCAGGGGTGTAGATATATACCTCAGGGGTGGAGGCATATAACACAGAGGCAGTGTACTTGTACTTCGGGGTGTAGGCATATACCTCAGTGTTGTAGGCATATACCTCAGGGGTGTAGGCATATACCTCAAATGTGTAGGCATGTACCACAGGGGCAGTACACTTGTACTTCAGGGGTGTAGGCATGTACCTCTGGGGTGTAAGCATATACCTCAGGGGTGGAGGCATGTACCACAGGGGCAGTGCAGTTGTACCTCAGAGGATTGGGCATGTATCTCAGGGGTGGAGGCATGTACTTCAGGGTTGTAGGCATGTACCATAGGAGTGTAGGCATGCACCTCAGGCATACAGTCATATACCTCAGGGGTGTAGGCATGTGCCTCGGGTGGAGGCATGTACCTCCAGGGTGGAGGCATGTACCTCAGGGGTGGAGGCATGTACCATAGGAGTGTAGGCATGCACCTCAGGCATACAGTCATATACCTCAGGGGTGGAGGCATGTGCCTCAGGGGTGGAGGCATGTACCTCAGGGGTGTAGGCATGTGCCTCAGGGGTGGAGGCATGTGCCTCAGGGGTGGAGGCATGTACCTCAGGGGTGGAGGCATGTGCCTCAGGGGTGGAGGCATGTACCTCAGGAGCAGTGAGGATAGGCAGTGGGTGTGTACATCAGAACACTGAGGTTTCAGCCAAATTGAGGCTGAGTGGATAGGAGGATCCAAAATTGCACTGTTGGATCTTCCTCATGAATGGGGGAGGAAGAATCATCAGATATTTTAAAGGTTAAGTCCATCATACTCAGTAATGTATCAGTGTAACTCTTCCAGGTATGTATTACCTCTCACAGAGCTCATAGTACTCCTCCCTGACAATGCCTTCATCTGCACTTCTCTCCATAATAATGACACCATCCTTGTTCAGGCATCATCCAGGTTCATCATCTATTTCCTAGACAGAGTTTCCAGCCCAGAGATGATGCAGTCATGCAAATCTTGGTGCATGTGAAGTTCTTGTTCACAAATGACTGACACAGCTCAGCCTCTGCTGCAGCCTCTCTTGTGACTTGCTACAAAGTTGCAATGTACATTTACAGTTGCAAGAAAAAGTATGTGAACCCCTTGGGATTACGTGGAGTTTTGCATGAATTGGGCATAAAATGTGCTCTGAACGTCATCTAAGTCACAACAATAGAAGAACACAGTCTGCTGAACATAATACTACACATACATTAGATGTTGCCATGGTTTAATTGCACATAACATGTAAACATTCACAGTGCAGGGAGGAAAAAGTATGTGAACCTTTGGACTTAATAACTGGTTGACCCTCCTTTGGCAGCAATAACCTCAACCAAACGTTTCCTGTAGTTGCAGATCAGACCTGCACAATGATCTGGAGTCATTTTGGACCACTCCTCTTCACAAAACTGTTTTAGTGTAGCAATATTCTTGGGATGTCTGGTGTGAATCGCTCTCTTAAGGTCATGCCACAGCATTTCAATCGGGTTGAGGTCAGGACTCTGACTGGGCCACTCCAGAAGGCGTATTCTGTGCTGTTGCAGCCATTGTTTTGTTGAATTACTTGTATGCTTTGGGTCATTGTCCTGTTGCATCACCCATCCTCTGCGGAGCTTCAGTTGGCAGACAGATGGTCGTACGTTTTCCTGCAAAATGTCTTGATAAACTCTGGAATTCATTTTCCCATCAATGACAACAATCCGTCCAGGCCCTGAGGCAGCAAAGCAGCCCCAAACCATGATGCTCCCTCCGCCATGTTTCACAGTGGGGATGAGGTTTTGATGTTGGTGTGCTGTGCCTTTTTTTCTCCACACATAGTGTTGTGTGTTCTTCCCAAACAACTCAATCTTGGTGTCATCTGTCCACAGTATATTTTGCCAGTAGTGCTGTGGAACATCCATGTGCTCTTTTGCAAACTTCAAACGTGCTGCAATATTCTTTTTGGACAGCAATGGCTTCCTCCGTGGTGTCCTCCCATGTACTCCATTCTTGTTTAATGTTTTCCTTATTGTAGATGTGTCAACAAAAATGTTAGCATGTGCCAGAGATTTCTGTAGGTCTTTAGCTGACACTCTGGGATTCTTCTTTACCTCATGCAGCATTCTGCGTTGTGCTCTTGCAGTCATTTTTACAGGACGACCACGCCTAGGGAGAGTAGCAACAGTGCTAAACTTTCTCCATTTGTAGACAGTCTGTCTTACCGTGGACACATGAACATCAAGGCTCAAGGAGATACTTTTGTAACCCTTTCCAGCTTCATGCAAGTCAACAATTCTTGATCGTAGTTCTTCTGAGAGCTCTTTTCTGCGAGGCATGGTTCACATCAGACAGTGCTTCTTGAAAGCAGTAAACCCAAAACAGGTGTGTATTTTTTAAGGGCAGGACAGCTGTCAGCAACACATCCAATATCATGACACTGATTGGAGTCAAGGTTGGCTCACTCCTGGCTCCAATTAGCTCTGGGAGAAGTCATTAAGCTAGGGCCTCACATACTTTTTCCTCCCTGCACTGTGAATGTTTACATGTTATGTGCAATTAAACCATGGCAACATCTAATGTTTGTGTAGTATTATGTTCAGCAGACTGTGTTCTTCTATTGTTGTGACTTAGATGACGTTCAGAGCACGTTTTATGCCCAATTCATGCAAAACTCCATGTAATCCCAAGGGGTTCACATACTTTTTCTTGCAACTGTAGATCACTGGGGGAGGGGAGAGTGAGGAAATGTTCAATCATAATGTTACTCGTGTAATGATGTGGGAGCAGGTGAACTCAGAGCTGAGGCTCCATGATGATGTAATCCAGAGGATGGGTCTATAACGATGTAATCCAGAGGGTGGTCCCATGATGATGTAATCAAAGGGTGGGTGTATAGTGATGTAATCCAGAGGGTGGTCCCATGATGATGTAATCAATCATCATGGGTGGTCCCATGATGATGAAATCCAGATGGCAGGTCTATAATGATGTAATCCAGGGGGTGGTCCCATGATGTAATCCAGAGGGTGGGTCTATAATGATGTAATCCAGAGGGTGGTCCCATGATGATGTAGTCCAGAGGGTGGGTCAATAATTATGTAATCCAGAGAATGACCCCATGATGTTGTAATCCAGAGGGTGGGTCTATAATGATGTAATCCAGAGGGTGGTCCCAAAATGATGTAATCCAGAGGGTGGGTCTATAATGATGTAATCCAGAGGGTGGTCCCAAAATGATGTAATCCAGAGGGTGGGTCTATAATGATGTAATCCAGAGGGTGGTCCCAAAATGATGTAATCCAGAGGGTGGGTCTATAATGATGTAATCCAGAGGGTGGTCCCAAAATGATGTAATCCAGTGGGTGGGTCTATAATGATGTAATCCAGAGGGTGGTCCCAAAATGATGTAATCCAGAGGGTAAATCTATAATCATGTAATCCAGAGAATGATCCCATGATGATGTAATCCAGAGGGTGGGCCTATAATGATGTAATCCAGAGGGTGGTCCCAAAATGATGTATTGCAAAGGGTGGGTCTATAATGATGCAATCCAGAGAATGATCCCATGATGATGTAATCCAGAAGGTGGGTCTATAAGGATGTACAGCAGAGGGTGGGCCCATTAGGGCTAGGACTCAGAATAATTGGGTTAAATTGTAGGCTGTGGGGTGGAGGAAGGCCCAGGCGGTGGGCACCCAGAGGGAAGGCACGGCACACACAGGGGTTGGAAAGGTGAAGCTATATTGTCAAACCATTCCAGATACAGTAACAGAGTCTATCGAGTAGCATGAAACCAGCAGCAACACTCACAGCAGAATGCGGGACTTGCACAGAATGCAAGTGAGTCAGGACATTTTGTAGGGTCTGCCTTCACTATATATGGACACAGAGGTCACCTGGGTGACAGTGTCCAATCAGACAGGAGCCCACCTGATGTCACCTATGGAGGCCTAGGAGGAATGGGTATTCCTCTTGTCCTCCACTCTCCCTGCAGGGTGAATTCAACAGCGCCACTTGTGTAGGGAGGTCAACCTGCACCTGCCTACAAAATTACACGGACCCCCTATTCAACCATTCAATCCGGAAGACTGACAACATCCAGGGGCAGAAAATGAGTACTGCGAGGGTCAGTCCTGGATCGAAGAAGTTACAGCAAAGTACTACTCTTACCGGGTTTATAATTTATTATTTTTTTTTAATTTTTAGCTGGAATTCTGCTTTAAAATAAACAAATTAGTTAATTAATGCTTAAAGTGGTCCATAACCAATAGAATTGACCTTGAAAAGACCACGACACCCTTAAAGTCACGTTTTGTATGAGGCTGCTCCCCTCTTACACCTGATGGATCCCGTGAGATGTTGTTTCGAGGGGCAGGGCATGTTATGTGGCCGACCAATCTTGCTGTTTGCTTTACGATGGGATGCATAATTTGTTTTTCTTCATTCCAGTCAGTAACCTCTCTTCACTATTGGAAGACCTTAAAAATACAAGTAAGTCAGATCCATGTATGGACTAGAAGACGTCCACCTGTTTGGGGGCAGATGTCCGAAGGATACATTTTTATGTTTTTGTTTTGTCCTCCTTCAGTCAACAACCTTTCTGCTTTACGGCAGGAAGATCTCGCTTCGCAATGGAAACAGCTCTCTTCACAACGGCGTCATTTCTCTTCACGACTGAAAACAATCAATTTCAAACTGGAAATGGAAAAGGAAAGAAGTAAGTAAATAGGATATACGGTATATGTAAGCCTGTTTTGGGGGGTCATATGAGATGGCCCTCACCATACAGTGTGCAGTGACCACTCCTCTCAGCATCTGGTAAACTGGGAGACTATGTGGAAGATCTGGGACCCTTTGAGTTATTCTCTAGTGCATTGCCTTCACTCAGAAGGACCTTGAGCATTGCAAGTGGGACCCCCAACTGAGCAGACCATGTCCCCAGGCTGTGACACCCGCTTGTCCCATTGCAAGTGGGACCCCCAACTGAGTAGACCATGTCCCCAGACTGTGACACCCACTTGTCCTATTGCAAGTGGGAACCCCCCAACTGAGCAGACCATGTCCCCAGGCTGTGACACCCACTTGTCCCATTGCCAGTGGGACCCCCAACTGAGCAGACCATGTCCCCAGGCTGTGACACCCACTTGTCCCATTGCAAGTGGGACCCCCAACTGAGCAGACCATGTCCCCAGGCAGTGAAACCCACTTGCCCTATTGCAAGTGGGACCCCCCAACTGAGCAGACCATGTCCCCAGACTATGACACCCACTTGTCCCATTGCAAGTGGGACCCCCCAACTGAGCAGACCATGTCCCCAGGCTATGACATCCACTTGTCCTATTGCAAGTGGGACCCCCAACTGAACAGACCATGTCCCCAGACTATGCCACCCACTTGTCCCATTGCAAGTGGGACCCCCCAACTGAGCAGACCATGTCCCCAGACTGTTCCACCCACTTTTCCTATTGAAAGTAGGACCCCCCAACTGAGCAGACCATGTCCCCAGGCTGTGCCACCCACTTGTCCTATTGAAAGTAGGACCCCCCAACTGAGCAGACCATGTCCCCAGACTGTGCCACCCACTTGTCCAATTGCAAATGGGACCCCCCCAACTGAGCAGACCATGTCCCCAGACTGTGCCACCCACTTGTCCCATTGTAAGTGGGACCCTCCAACTGAGCAGACCATGTCCCCAGGCGGTGAAACCCACTTGTCCTATTGCAAGTGGGACCCCCCAACTGAGCAGACCATGTCCCTAGACTGTGCCACCCACTTGTCCCATTGCAAGTGTGACCCCCCAACTGAGCAGACCATGTCCCCAGACTGTTCCACCCACTTGTCCCTTTGCAAGTGGGACCCCCCAACTGAGCAGACCATGTCCGCAGGCTGTGACATCCACTTGTCCCATTGCAAGTGGGACCCCCAACTGAGCAGACCATGTCCCCAGACTGTGCCACCCACTTGTCCCATTGGAAGTGGGACCCCCAACTGAGCAGACCATGTCCCCAGGCGGTGACACCCACTTGTCCCATTGCAAGTGGGACCCCCAACTGAGCAGACCATGTCCCCAGGCTGTGACATCCACTTGTCCCATTGCAAGTGGGACCCCCAACTGAGCAGACCATGTCCCCTGACTGTGCCACCCACTTGTCCTATTGCAAGTGGGACCCCCAACTGAGCAGACCATGTCCCCAGACTGTGCCACCCACTTGTCCCATTGGAAGTGGGACCCCCAACTGAACAGACCATGTCCCCAGGCTATGACATCCACTTGTCCTATTGTAAGTGGGACCCCCAACTGAGCAGACCATGTCCCCAGATTGGGCCATCCACTTGTTCTATTGCAAGTGGGACCACCAACTGGCCATGTCACCAGGCTATGTGACACTGAGACTGTTCCTGAAAACCAGGTATTTAACTCAAAAGCAAACCTTTATTATATTGCATTTTTTCATTTGTCAGATGTGATGTCTGCACTAGCTTTCTTTTAGTAGGCTGTCTCTTTTTTTTTTTCATCTGATGATCCAGCCAGTAAGTCTGTTGTTTTCTAACAAAAAAAGCTGTCCTGCAGATTCAGCAGTTAGAGGGTTAAGACAAATCATTTACCACTGACAGGGGTGTTTACAATGATCAGCTTTTATATTTTTATGTAAAGCCTTTATCAGAAAAGGATAAACTGTTTGCTGTAACGGCTTATGAAGTCAGGAATTTGGCTTTAATTTATTAGTATATCTAAATCTGCTAGTCCATCTAACACTCCACCCCCCCCCCCCCCCGGACTGATAATGCTGCTGCCCAAAGGTGCCCCCTGTGCTCTGTCATCCAGAGTGCGTGCGCTCTAATACTACTGGCCAGATCACCAGGTGAAAATAGAGGGAAAAATCCTTATAAAAAAAACTAATGGAGCTGCCACATCTAATTGATACGTTTATAATCGGTTTAAAGGCTTCATTGCAGAACGAACAATGAGAAGTTGAAGTACTCAAAAGTTTTGGCTTTTACAGCTTCCTCTGCTGCCCTGGATGGGGTTCAACTTCACAAGCAGACATCCCACTTAGGTCCAAAATGGTGGTTCTTGTGTCTTCTCTGTGCCAAATCCATGACTGCAGCATTCAGACCAGTGGAGGTTCTCCAGGATCCCCTAGCTCTGGTGTTCCTCACACACTTGGATGAGGTCTTCTGAGATAAAATGTTAAACACTTGGCCCCCAAAGGGCTGTGCTGTCAGGGCCTGGGCTCCAACTCCACAACCCCATGTACAGACTTCAGCCCTCGGGCACAGGCTCAGGCACAGGAACCCGTCCAGAACAGTGCTCGGCATATTCCATAAAGCTTGGCCCAACTAACTAAAGACAAATCGGGACTGGCCCACCAACAAACAGGATACACCTCTGACCCTGCCCCCCCCCCCGGATCCTACTCAACATAGTCTGGAAGAGAATATTCCTGAGCAGAGCAATGCCAGGGAGAAGTTTACAAAGCAAAAAAATCCTATGAAAGGTATAAAGCTGGGAACACAAATCCCTAAATGTACACCAGAATATTGTATCTGGCCATGGAAGGAGGTCATTTTATATTTGTAAAATTCCTATTTGTATTTTTTCCTTTCCAGCCGACGACCTCTCTATAAACCTGGAAATCCTTAAGCGGGGGATACGTAAGTCAATGATATCACTCCTATTGTATCCTGTATGTGGGGGAGGTGCAGCGTGGTGTAAACACGTAGAGTCCAGTGGTGGGAAACAGAAATGAAAGTCAAAGTTCAACTTTACAAACAGCCAATGGGAAGGCAGCCGAATCCGAACCCTTGCAGGTTGTAACAGCAACGTGGAACAGAGAAAGTCTCGGGAGTGCCGACCATGTCTGTCTCAGAGGGTGGAATGTGGCCTGACTGGTCTGTACCCTAATAGGAGGATTCCAGAAAGGATCCCCATCCAGTCCCTACTCATGTGGAACCTTCCCCTAACCTTTCCTTTCTCTCTAAGATGTACTGATCGGGACCCTCATCCCTCCTGTCCTCTATTAGATGTAATGAACGGGACCCTCATACCTCCTCTCCTCTATTAGATGTAATGATCGGGACCCTCATACCTCCTCTCCTCTATTAGATGTAATGATCGGGACCCTCATACCTACTGTCCTCTATTAGATGTAATGATCGGGACCCTCATACCTCCTGTCCTTTATTGGATGTAATGATCGGGACCCGCATAACTCCTGTCCTCTATTAGATGTAATGATCGGGACCCTCATACCTCCTGTCCTCTATTTGATGTAATGATCGGGACCCTCATAACTCCTGTCCTCTATTAGATGTAATGATCGGGACCCTCATACCTCCTGTCCTCTATTAGATGTAATGATCGGGACCCTCATACCTCCTGTCCTTTATTGGATGTAATGAACGGGACCCTCATACCTCCTCTCCTCTATTAGATGTAATGATCGGGACCCTCATACCTCCTCTCCTCTATTAGATGTAATGATCGGGACCCTCATACCTCCTGTCCTCTATTAGATGTAATGATCGGGACCCTCATACCTCCTGTCCTTTATTGGATGTAATGATCGGGACCCTCATAACTCCTGTCCTTTATTAGATGTAATGATCGGGACCCTCATACCTCCTGTCCTCTATTAGATGTAATGATCGGGACCCTCATACCTCCTGTCCTCTATTAGATGTAATGAACGGGACCCTCATAACTCCTGTCCTTTATTAGATGTAATGAACGGGACCCTGATACCTCCTGTCCTCTATTGGATGTAATGATCGGGACCCTCATACCTCCTGTCCTCTACTGGATGTAATGATCAGGACCCTCATACCTCCTCTTTTCTATTAGATAATAGACTTTATTACTCATCCTCCCTTTGGTTTCATATGTTCTGTATTACTAATGTACGTATGATGACTGTATGTGCTGTAAAGGGTGACACAACAATGTAACATAATAATGATGGATGAACCCTTTGTATCCATGATAGGGGACTCGTCACCCTTTGTGTACTATGCATAGTAGAGTAGCTCCCCACTGAGATCTTCTGCTCTTCTATAACAGGGCCTATTTCTAATGACGCTCAGAGGATTTCGGGAGCTGTTGGGAAACTGGCAGATAGAATCCAGAAAGCACATGGTGAGTTTTACTTGATACATTCACCGGACCACCAAATTTCCCTATACCCCCATGTAGGAAGGGGTTACCTTATCTCCATTTAATCTGGGCTCCTCTTTGTCCCTTCCAAGAAGTGAAATCTAATCTCTCCCCTATATGGTTGATTTCCCATAAATAGAGTGAGTGGAGTTTAGGGGTTGAGGTTGGGAGTAGAGACCAGGCAAGAAACATTAGGGAGGAAGGCTCTGGCATTGTGTCCTTGGTCCCCCATCATGTGGGCTTCCCCTTTGGTGGGTCATCCAGCACTAAACTAATCCCTGATCTTGTGGGAACAATTCCTTGTGATACCAAAACTTTGGGTTTCTGGATTGTGTTGTTAAGCACCTCCAGTTTTGTTATTTGACTCACTTCAATGCTCTGATTTAGAAGTTGTGTTGACTTAACTATACATAAAGGAAATGGACTTGGTTTGTGGCTGGTAGTATGTTATTTGAATGACTGAGTGTATGGCATGTAAAGTGGGCCAGTACACTGTTGGGCCACAGACAGCTAAAAGGGCGATGTCTCAAAAAGGGTTACACTGGTGCTGGTGAACAGGATCCTGAATACAAGTAAGTGTGGTGGTTAGGAAAAGAGGTCACTATACTGGTGGTGAAGAGCAGACCCCCTCAATGAAACACACAAAGGGTGACCTGGGTTCCTCATGTCTCATGGGCCTTGGGAGCTGTTGGGAAACTAGCAGATGGAATCCAGAAAGCACTCGGTGAGTTTTACTTGATACATTCACTGGACCATCAATTTCCCTATACCCCCATGTAGGAAGGGGGTACCTTATCTCCATTTAATCTGGGCTCCTCCTTGTCCCTTCCAAGAAGTGAAATCTAATCTCTCCCCTATATGGTTGATTTCCCATAAATAGAGTGAGTGGAGTTTAGGGGTTGAGGTTGGGAGTAGAGACCAGGCAAGAAACATTAGGGAGGAAGGCTCTGGCATTGTGTCCTTGGTCCCCCATCATGTGGGCTTTCCCTTTGGTGGGTCATCTGGCAAAGAACTAACCCCTGACCTTGTGGGAGCAGTTCCTTGTGATACCAAAAATTTGGGTTTCTGGATTGTGTTTTTAAGCTCCTCCAGTTTTATTATGTGACTCACTTCAATGCTCTGATTTAGAAGTCGTGTTGACTTAACTATATGTAAAGGAAATGGACTTGGCTTGTGGCTGGTAGTATGTTATTTGAATGACTGAGTGATGGCATGTAAAGTGGGCCGGTACACTGATGGCTAAAAGGGTGACGCCTCATAATGTGCAATACAGCTACTGGTGAATGGGATCCTGAAAACAAGTAACAAGTGTGGTGGTTAGGAAGTGGTGGTGGTTGGGGAAAGATGTCACCTTCCCCAGAGATGAAGAGCAGACCCCCTCAAAGGAACACATAAAGGGGGACCTGGGTTCCTGTGTCTCATGGGCCTCAGCTGTTCAGCTGGAGTTTTGGAACCTTTAGTTGGAACCCCAAGAGACATACGAAGCACTGTGTTGTGAGTACTCCTGCCCAAATAAAATTTAAAGGATCAGTGCAGTGGCAGACCAGGGGGGAGGAGTTGTGAGGTCTTGGACCTACCATGAGTACATGTTGAAACAGATCTGTGCAGTATTTGGGGTGGTTAGAGTATAAGATGACCATGGATAGCTCTATATTTCTGTAGGCCCCTTATGGAGTGACGAGTATGGGGAACGGCTAGGGACTGCCCTACACAGAGCTCCACTCTTAATTACCCCAAGAATACTCACATTTAGGTCTAAAGAGGACCTTTATATTTTTGTTTTAAAATAGTGAACACGAAAAAGTGGTTTTATGCCAATTTTATCTTAAAGGACATCTCCAGGAATTCATTTCATAAGACTGTAAAGCAGGTTCGCCTAACAACTGTCACTTTGGAGAGATTTCATCCCAATTCCTGTTTAGACTCTGTTACAGGAAATGAAGGGAAAAGTCTCACCAGGACATCAGCAAGGAAAAAGACAACAAAGGGTGTAGCCATTTCCTTGTATCTATAACAAAAAAACATTTTTTGGTCCTTTATTTACTTTAACTTTAACAGACGCTTGTAACTGGGCCAGTCCTTCATGGTCCTCGCCATCCTTCCTCTCTTTCTCACACCTCCCTATCTCTGTCTGTCTCTCTCTCTTTCTCTCTCAGGACCTTCTGCTCCATTGTGTGAAACCAACTGGGCTCACTATGGCCTCAGCTGTTACTATATGTCTTGGAAACCGGAATCTTGGGAAAATGCCAGGAAAGACTGCGAGTACAATATGTCGGACCTGGTGGTCATTAATGGAGACGATGAGATGGTAAGAACGATGAACACCACTATAGGAAATAGAGAGGGTCATGTATGAAAAAGTTTTTTCTGTAAGAACTTTTTCTAGGTATTCTGGAGCGGACAGCCATCGGGAAGATGGGAAAAACACAGGTCTAGGTATGGTGGTGGGGTTCAGTAGACTGTCAAGGAGTGGTGTTGCCTCTGTGCCATCGGGGGCAT
Organism: Staurois parvus; assembly: GCF_062004578.1. NCBI lineage: Eukaryota > Metazoa > Chordata > Amphibia > Anura > Ranidae > Staurois > Staurois parvus. Next base: position 158,625 of record NW_028318904.1, on the reverse strand, counting down.
CAGCTAGAGATGAGCGAATCGAACCAGGCGAACCGGAATTCGATACGAATTTCAGGAAAAATTTGATTCGCGTCGAATCCGAAATTTTGCCTACTTCGGGTGCGCGAATCGAAATTTTCCCGATCAGCCGGCAAAAGTGTCCCTGCAGAGAGCTCCGCTATTTCTGACATTTCTCTGACAGTTCCTTCACATGTACAGCGGTTGAAACATTGTATCTATTAGTTTCCATTTAGGATACAGATGTTTCAACCGCTGTACATGTGAAGGAGCTGTCAGAGAACTGTCAGAAATAGAGGAACTCTGCACATACACTTTTTGCCGGCTTGGAATTATTCTTATTTTCATCCTACTTCTTCTTCTTCTTCTTCTTCATCCTCATCCTCTTCTTCTTCTGAGGATGAGGATGAAGAAGAAGAAGAAGAAGAAGAAGTAGGATGAAAATAAGATTAATTCCAAGCCGGCAAAAAGTGTATCTGCAGAGCTCCTCTAAGTGTATTTGCAGAATGTCATTTATGGAAAAAAATAGATACAATGTTTCAACCGCTGTATGGAGTGAATGTCCCAGAACTGTCAGAAATAGACAGAAACTGTCACAGAACTGTCCTTCTTCTCATCCTTCTCCTTCTTCTCATCCTTCTTCTCATCCTGCTTCTCATCCTTCTCCTTCTTCTCATCCTTATCCTTCTCCTTCTTCTCATCCTTCTCCTTCTTCTCATCCTTCTTCTCATCCTTCTTCTCATCCTTCTCCTTCTTCTCATCCTTCTCCTTCTTCTCATCCTTCTCCTTCTCCTTCTTCTCATCCTTCTCCTTCTTCTCATCCTTCTCCTTCTCCTTCTTCTCATCCTTCTCCTTCTCCTTCTTCTCATCCTTCTCCTTCTTCTCATCCTTCTCCTTCTCCATCTTCTCATCCTTCTCCTTCTCCTTCTTCTCATCCTTCTCCTTCTGCTTCTCCTTCTCCTTCTCCTTCTTCTCATCCTTCTCCTTCTTCTCATCCTTCTCCTTCTTCTCATTCTTCTCCTTCTTCTCATCCTTCTCCTTCTTCTCATCCTTCTCCTTCTTCTCATCCTTCTTCTCATCCTTCTCCTTCTTCTCATCCTTCTTCTCATCCTTCTCCTTCTTCTCATCCTTCTCCTTCTTCTCATCCTTCTTCTCATCCTTCTCCTTCTTCTCATCCTTCTTCTCATCCTTCTTCTCATCCTTCTCCTTCTTCTCATCCTTCTCCTTCTTCTCATCCTTCTCCTTCTTCTCATCCTTCTCCTTCTTCTCATCCTTCTTCTCATCCTTCTTCTCATCCTTCTCCTTCTTCTCATCCTTCTCCTTCTCCTTCTTCTCATCCTTCTCCTTCTTCTCATCCTTCTCCTTCTTCTCATCCTTCTCCTTCTCCTTCTTCTCATCCTTCTCCTTCTCCTTCTTCTCATCCTTCTCCTTCTCCTTCTTCTCATCCTTCTCCTTCTTCTCATCCTTCTCCTTCTTCTCATCCTTCTCCTTCTTCTCATCCTTCTCCTTCTCCTTCTTCTCATCCTTCTCCTTCTCCTTCTTCTCATCCTTCTCCTTCTTCTCATCCTTCTCCTTCTTCTCATCCTTCTCCTTCTCCTTCCTCATCTCCAAGGGCATTTAAATTAAAGGTACAGTGTTCTGCACTAATTTAAAGGCTCTCTGAAGCCTAGAAACCCTTTTTATAAGTCATCTTCGTAGCGAATAAATTCGCATCAAATCGAATTTCTTCCTGAAATTCGCCGAATCAGCCGAATCAAATTTTTGAATACTTCGCTCATCTCTAGCATCAGCCAACTAGCAGATATTAATGTTTTGTAAGTCCCTAGATAGATGGTCGATACAAACATTAGTCAGTAGAGGAATCAACATGCTGATGGCCAGGTAGGTTGGCAACAAGTCATCGGGGCACTGGCAGGATCCATGGCAAAACTTGAAACAAACTGTGTGTGCATTCATTTACTATTGACTTTTTTGTGAATCAGTATGGTTACTATATACTCCGTACTGATTCATGTAGGGGAAAGCTGGTATCTGGGGGTCCCCTATTTTTAATGAGGATTCCAGATTCCAATTATCCTCCTGTCCATGGGCCCCCACAACCACCGGGCCAGGGTTGTGGGGAAGAGGCCCTTGTCTTCATCAACGTGAGGACAAGGTACAGTACTTTGCTAGGATTGTCCCTCCCTAGCAAGTAATGTTCCTCATGTTAAATGCATGTGGCCTGCTATGGTTCAGGGGGAAGGGGGGCTGCACACTTGCCCCCCCCCCTTTTTTGGTCACCAAGCTGCATGCTCGGCTAAGGTTGTGATATGGATTGGTGGGGGACTCCATCCTTTTTTTTTTTTTGAATTAGGCTCCCCCTTAAAATCTATACCAGACTCAAAGAACATGATATGGAATTTGGGGGGAATCCCTGCTGGCAGGGGGATGGGGAGGCTCAGGGAGCCGTCAATAACAGCAACCTAAAAATCTGACTGATGGATTAACTCGGGTACAATCATCCTGCCCATAGGTGGTTCTAACCTTAGCTGGTCCATGCCGAACCGGCCGAGATTCGAACCATCTATGGCCTGCTAAAGTCAGGCGATCACCCTACGAACTGGACCATGTGACATTGTATGAACATGTGTCTGCACTGGTTTCCCTATGCTAGAGCAAACTGGATCATCATACGTATGTCTTGAAGTAGGGAGGAGATCTTTGAACCCCTGAAATGTGTTGGCTGGTCTATGTTGTCTTTATGTGAAGAAAGATCATTGTTAAAGCTTTTTGAACTTTCAGACCTTTTGTTTGATGCCCACGTTGAACTTTGCACACTTGAATTTTCAAATCTGGCCCCCTTGCTTTAAGGACACCCTGCTTTTGTAAGAGAATCCTCACAAGATCCCTTGTGATCAATCATAATTTGATTGATCTATGGATAATTTGAATCCAGAACCTCGTTTCTACTTGTTCCATATTCCAAAATGTATCTGACAACTTTACAGTCTGTTTGAACCTTTCCATGCAACCAGGCATTTGCAGTAATGTATAACTGAACGGGGGGCTGGGGGAATGACCCACATGGAAGGAAAATATATTTGAAATGCTACAATTTTGGCAGTATTCAATATATATATATATATATATATATATATATATATATATATATATATATACAGTTGCAAGAAAAAGTATGTGAACCCCTTGGGATTACGTGGAGTTTTGCATGAATTGGGCATAAAACGTGCTCTGAACGTCATCTAAGTCACAACAATAGAAGAACACAGTCTGCTGAACATAATACTACACAAACATTAGATGTTGCCATGGTTTAATTGCACATAACATGTAAACATTCACAGTGCAGGGAGGAAAAAGTATGTGAGACCCTAGCTTAATGACTTCTCCCAGAGCTAATTGGAGCCAGGAGTGAGCCAACCTTGACTCCAATCAGTGTGATGATATTGGATGTGTTGCTGACAGCTGTCCTGCCCTTAAAAAATACACACCTGTTTTGGGTTTACTGCTTTCAAGAAGCACTGTCTGATGTGAACCATGCCTCGCAGAAAAGAGCTCTCAGAAGAACTACGATCAAGAATTGTTGACTTGCATGAAGCTGGAAAGGGTTACAAAAGTATCTCCTTGAGCCTTGATGTTCATGTGTCCACGGTAAGACAGACTATCTACAAATGGAGAAAGTTTAGCACTGCTGCTACTCTCCCTATGCGTGGTCGTCCTGTAAAAATGACTGCAAGAGCACAACGCAGAATGCTGCATGAGGTAAAGAAGAATCCCAGAGTGTCAGCTAAAGACCTACAGAAATCTCGGGCACATGCTAACATTTTTGTTGACACATCTACAATAAGGAAAACATTAAACAAGAATGGAGTACATGGGAGGACACCACGGAGGAAGCCATTGCTGTCCAAAAAGAATATTGCAGCACGTTTGAAGTTTGCAAAAGAGCACCTGGATGTTCCACAGCACTACTGGCAAAATATACTGTGGACAGATGAAACCAAGATTGAGTTGTTTGGGAAGAACACACAACACTATGTGTGGAGAAAAAAGGCACAGCATACCAACATCAAAACCTCATCCCCACTGTGAAACATGGCGGAGGGAGCATCATGGTTTGGGGCTGCTTTGCTGCCTCAGGGCCTGGACAGATTGTTGTCATTGATGGGAAAATGAATTCCAGAGTTTATCAAGACATTTTGCAGGAAAACGTACGACCATCTGTCCGCCAACTGAAGCTCCGCAGAGGATGGGTGATGCAACAGAACAATGACCCAAAGCATACAAGTAATTCAACAAAACAATGGCTGCAACAGCACAGAATACGCCTTCTGGAGTGGCCCAGTCAGAGTCCTGACCTCAACCCCATTGAAATGCTGTGGTATGACCTTAAGAGAGCGATTCACACCAGACATTCCAAGAATATTGCTACACTGAAACAGTTTTGTGAAGAGGAGTGGTCCAAAATGACTCCAGATCGTTGTGCAGGTCTGATCTGCAACTACAGGAAACGTTTGGTTGAGGTTATTGCTGCCAAAGGAGGGTCAACCAGTTATTAAGTCCAAAGGTTATCATACTTTTTGCTCCCTGCACTGTGAATGTTTACATGTTATTTGCAATTAAACCATGGCAACATCTAGTGTTTGTGTAGTATTATGTTCAGCAGACTGTGTTCTTCTATTGTTGTGATTTAGATGACATTCAGAGCACATTTTATGCCCAATTCATGCAAAACTCCACGTAATCCCAAGGGGTTCACATACTTTTTCTTGCAACTGTATATATACAGTTGTGGCCAAAATTATTCAACCCCCACTGAAATTGAGTGTTTTGGCCAGTTTGACATTGCTTTTGATCATTCAGTCATCTTGCTTACATTTACATTAAAGAGGCACTTGTAGGTCAGACAAATATAACATAACAGTTATAATGAAATAACCACAAATGTCTTTTCTGTGCTCACAGCATTATCAGTTTTATTCAACCCCCAAGTGACATTCAATCTTAGTACTTAGTACAGCATCCTTTTACAGTTATAACAGCTTTTAAACGTGAAGCATAGCTTGACACAAGTGTCTTGCAGCGATCTACGGGTATCTTCGCCCATTCTTCATGGGCAAAGGCCTCCAGTTCAGTCACATTCTTAGGCTTGCGCACTGCAACTGCTTTCTTTAAGTCCCACCAGAGGTTCTCAATCGGATTTAAGTCTGGTGACTGCGATGGCCACTCCAAAATGTTCCAGCCTTTCCTCTGCAACCATGCTCTAGTGGACTTGGAGGTATGCTTGGGATCATTGTCCTGTTGAAAGGTCCAACGTCTCCCAAGCCTCAGGTGTGTGACGGACTGCATCACGTTTCCATCCAATATCTCCTGGTACTGAAGAGAATTCATGGTACCTTGCACACGCTGAAGCTTCCCTGTACCTGCAGAAGCAAAACAGCCCCAAAGCATGATTGACCCTCCACCATGCTTCACAGTAGGCAAGGTGTTCTTTTCATCATAGGCCTTGTTCTTCCTCCTCCAAACATAGCGTTGATCCATGGGCCCAAACAGTTCTAATTTTGTTTCATCAGTCCACAGAACACTATCCCACAACTTTTGTGGTTTGTCCACATGGCTTTTGGCATACTGCAGTCGACTCTTCTTATTCTTTGGAGACAGCAAGGGGGTACGCCTGGGAGTTCTGGCACGGAGGCCTTCATTACGCAGTGTGCGTCTTATTGTCTGGGCTGAAACTTCTGTACCCACATCTGACAAATCTTTTCTCAGTTCCTCAGCAGTCACACGGGGACTTCTCTCCACTCTACGCTTCAGGTAGCGCACAGCAGTCGAAGTCAGCATCTTCTTTCTGCCACGACCAGGTAGCGTTTCAACAGTGCCCTTTGCCTTGAATTTGCGAATGATGCTTCCTAAGGTGTCTCTTGGTATGTTTAACATCTTTGCAATCTTCTTATAGCCATTGCCCTTCCTGTGAAGAGAAATCACCTCTTCTCTTGTCTTCCTGGACCATTCTCTTGCCTTCACCATGTTTGTAACCACACCAGTAAATGTCTAGAAGGAGCTGAGTATCACAGTCATTTTAAAGCTGCCTAATTGGTGCTTATTATGCTTGATTGCTGCTCGGTGACATCCACAGGTGTTTTCAATACCTGATGGAAAGCACCTGTATGAACCTCTGTTCTTCAGAGTGGTAGTCTTTAAGGGGTTGAATAATTGTGGCAATGAAGAAACCACATAAGAACCATTTACTACTGTATTACATAAACAATTGATGTCATTTTAGTTGCATTTGGGTAGTTACAACGTCCTTGTAGGATTTGATTCTGAATACAATTCCAAATGTACACTATAGTCCCTAAACCCCTTTACAGCATTGGGGGTTGAATAATTTTGGCCACAACTGTATATACATATACAGTATATACACACAGTGAAGGAAATGCGTATTTTCTCCCCTGCTGATGTTGAATGTTCGCCCCTCACAAAGAAATGATCGGTCTAAAAATCGAATGTTCGGTGTATTGTAACACTGAGAGACAGAATACAACAACAAATTCAGCAGAAATGCGTCTAACAAATGATGACGGATCTGCATGTTCATGAGGGAAAGAAGGATTTGATCCCCTATCATTCAGCAGGATTTCTGCCTCCCAGGTGTCTCTCATACAGGTCACAAGCTGAGATTAGAAGCAGTCTCTTAAAGGGAGTGCTGCTAATCTCATTGTGTTACCTGTATAATAGACACCTGTCCACAGGAGCAATCAAACCATCAGATTCCAAACTCTCCACCATGGCAAAGACCAAGGATGTCAGGGACAAGATGGTAGACCTACACAAGGCTGGACTGGGCTACCAAACTATGGCCAAGCAGCTTGGTGAGAAGGTGACAACAGTCGGTGCAATCATTCACAAATGGAAGAAACACAAAACAAGTGTCAGTCTCCCTAGGTCTGGTGCACCATGCAAGATCTCACCTCGCGGAGTGTCAATGATCATGAGAACAGTGAGGAATCATCCCAGAACTACATGTGAGGATCTTGTCAATGATCTCCAGGCAGCTGGGACCACAGTCATCAAGAAAACAATTGGTAACACACTACGCCGACAAGGACTGAAATCCTGCAGTGCCGCAAGGTCCCTCTGCTCAAGAAAGCCCATGTCCAGGCCCGTCTGAAGTCTGCCACTGAACATCTGAATGATGCAGAGGAGGACTGGTGGGAAGTGTTGTGGTCAGATGAGACCAAAATCCAGCTCTTTGGCATCAACTCAACTCGCCGTGTTTGGAGGAGGAGGAATGCTGCCTATGACCCCAAGAACACCGTCCCAACTGTGAAATATGGTGGTGGAAACATTCTGCTTTGGGGGTGTTTTTCTGCTAAGGGGACAGGACAACTGCACCGCATCAGAGGGACGATAGACGGGGCAATGTACCCTCAAATCTTGGGTGAGAACCTTCTTCCCTCAGCCAGGGCATTGAAAATGGGTGGTGGATGGGTGTTCCAGCATGACAATGACCCAAAACACACGGCCAAGGCAACAAAGGAGTGGCTCAAGAAGAAGCACATTAAGGTCCTGGGGTGGCCTAGCCAGTCTCCAGACCTTCATCCGATTGAAATCTGTGGAGGAGCTGAAAGTTCGAGTTGCCAAACGTCAGCCACCAAACCTTAATGACTTGGAGAGGATCTGCCAAGAGGAGTGGGCCAAAATCCCTCCTGAGATGTGTGCGAACCTGGGGGCCAACTCCAGGAAACGTCTGACCTCTGTGATTGCCAACAAGGGATTTGCCACCAAGTACTAAGTCATGTTTTGTGAAGGGGATCAAATCCTTCTTTCCCTCATGAACATGCAGATCAGTCATCATTTGTTAGACGCATTTCTGCTGAATTTGTTGTATTCTGTCTTTCAGTGTTACACCGAACATTCGATTTTTTGATTGATTATTTCTGTGTGAGGGGCGAACATTCCATTGTTAGACCGATCATTTCTGTGTGAGGGGCGAACATTCCATTGTTAGACCGATCATTTCTGTGTGAGGGGCGAACATTCAACATCAGCCGGGGAGCAAATACGCATTTCCTATTACTGTATATACTACATGTTGAAATGCATTTTATTACAATATATATGAAAAATATTTTTAAAAATACATTTCAAATATAATGTATGTCTTTAACAATACAAATCTACATTTTTGGAATGCATTTACAAATATATATAAAATATATGTTAAAACGACTTTTTTATAAGTAAAACATATTTTTTAAAATATATTCTTTAGATTTATTTTAACATATAAAAAATTCATCTTAATCTATATTTTTACATATATTTGTAAATGCATTCCAAAAATGTAGATTTGTATTTTTAAAGACATACAGTACATTTGAAATGTATTTTTAAAATTTTTTTCATATATTTTGTAATAAAAATGCATTTCAACATGCAGTAAACTGTATATTTATATATATTGAATTTGGCCAAAATTGTAGCATTTCAAATATATAGCACTATATTTGGGAAGAATATTTTTCAAATATATTTCAAAAAAAATTTTTCTTCCATGTGGGGAGTTACATATTCTAGAACTGTAGACGAATATGGATAAGCAAGTCAAGATTTTACACAATCGACCCCATGTAACCACAAACCTACTTGATTGAGTAATTACATTTCAATGTATAAATAAAGATCATGGGCATGTATACATTTGGCTGTGGGGGGTGGGAGGGGGGCGGCATTCGCCCCAGAACAATCTGATAGCTTTTGTCTGTACAATAAATGGAAATGAACGCGAGAAAACCTCCTGTGGTAACAAATTCAGTTTTTTTTTTCCTTCCTGAAGAATTTTCTTTACCACTTTTCGGGGCAGGAGACTACATGGATCGGTCTTTCTGGAAAGCAAGGAACCTGGAAATGGGTGGACAATACTTACTACGAGACGACTCCGACGTAAGACCCTTTCCTCCTAAGTATTAAATTCCTTCTCACATGACTTCCAAAGATAAAAGATACACCGTATCAACATGTCTCTTGTGCCTCTTGTGAAGTAAGGGATTTAAAGTGGATTTCAGGCCCCCCCACCAAAAATGAAAAGTCAGCATCTACAAATACTGTAGCTGCTGACTTTTAATAGTAGTGCTCTGTAATAGAGATGCCGGGTGCAATAACTAAAAGCAAGTCATATACACGCACACAATCAACATGTCATGCAGGTACCTTTTTATTTATTATTTAAATATTTTATTATTAAATTTTCAAATTGCAAGTTTGTACAAACAGACCATTTAAAAAAAGATAAACACAAACAACAACCTCTAATGTGCTTGTCATGATATCTAAATATTAATCTTAATATTTTTCCCCCCGCCCATCCCTCTCCCTTCACCATTTGGCAATGTTATCCTTGGATTTCCCACATAGAACAACATATCATCTGCATAACATGCCACCTTATGCTCTGTATCTCCTATCCTAATACCTTTTATATCTATGTTATTCCTTATTGTAGCCAGCAGAGATTCCAAAGATAAAATGTACAACAGTGGAGACAAAGGACATCCCTATCTTGTTCCATTTTGCATCCCAAAGTACTCTGACAATTCCCCGTTTACCATGATTGCTGCAGAGGGTTGACTGTATAATTTCCTTATCCATTCTCTCATTCTGGGTCCCAACCCCAATACTTCCAGTGTATCCAACATATAACCCCAATCTACTCTTTCAAAATGCAGATACCTTTTAATCAGCATTTGAACCATTACATATTCTACACATGTGAAAGACCATCTACCGAATGAACACCTGCCCTGGCACATCATAGCATTCACTCGGCACTCCAATAAAAAACAGAATCCAACTGCAATATTCTTGCACTGTCAGAACCTCCACTTTTATTGTCACACGACACACAGGAGGATATATCTTATAGTCATCACAATCTGCATAATAACACACACCAATAATAATGTGAGCATTATAGCATGAAATAGACACATCATAGAATTAATACATTACCGAAGCTATGTTAGAAGCTGGGAGGAGCAAATCCCATCGGAACCACGCTGCCCAGGGGGTCATGGGGAAGCCGTAGGCTCGACCAGTTGATGATCCCATATAGCCTTGGCAAAAATCCCAGCGTCAGAGCGTCCTCTGGCCACTAGGGGGGCTTTCCCCCTGGACCTTAGGCTTTTAAACCAATTTTCTGGAAGCTGTCCAATAGTGGGCGGGCGCCACATCCACCGCAGGAGAAGCTAGCAGAAGGGTTCCACGAGGAGTCACGTTCAACCACTGTATTCGTTATCTGAAAAGTCACACTTTTGCTTCTTATCTACTCCACAACTTCTCATCTACCCCAGACTTAAGGATTTCTAAATTCTCAAGCAAGTAGACGTCTTTAAACAGGTTTTTACCTCCTAATGTGAGGTTACTAGATGTCATAAACACGTTCAGTTTCCATAAATAAGTTTTTATCCTGCTCTCAGCAGAATATCTTGGGACTCTGTTCCTTTGGCCTAGAGAAATGGCACGTCAGTCACCTCTCATGCTCCCAGCATTTGGACAATGCTTTATTGTAAAAATTACCCAAGAAACAAAGGGTCCAAGGCCAACACATTTCATAGGCATTACAGGTACTTACCTGTTCAGGCATCTAGTGGTGTCTTCACCCCAAGCTGATTTTTCAATTAGCTGTCAGGTGCTGCTGTCGCCATCTTGGCTAAGGGAAACCGGTAGTGAAGCCTTAAGGCTTCACCACCGGCATCCTACTGTGCATGGGCGAATTGGCCACAGTCTTCTGGGACCTTGGAAGTGTCCCAGAGGGCTGCAGGGGGTGCTGCGGAGAACTGGTGTGACAGTGGGAGCAGATATCTGTCAAAATCAGGTTCCCACTCCCCTCTAAAAGGTGCCAAATGTGGCAGCGGAGGGGGGGTGAGGAGGCAGAAAAGTGGAGCTTCTTCCTTTGGGTGGAACTTCGCTTTAAAGACTTGGCAATACGATAAACAGTGATTTCCCATTTCCCCATTACTGACTCACTATGGCTTGTTCTGCTCAGGGACCGGTTGTAGCGCAGCTCAAGGTGCTCTGCTGGTGAAAAACAAAAATCCAGTGTTTCACAGCAATGCGAGGGTGCAAGCTGTCTTGTGCTGGATCCAGAAAGACGTGAAATATGAGGGGATGAGAGACGTGGCACACCACCAGCTCAACAGGTAGGACGAAACGTGTGCGACCTCAGCCTTTGGTGCCTCCTGAGCCACGCCCCTGATGCATTTCACCCGGCCCACCCAGCTGGCCATACACAGGTCGAATTCCGAAAGAATTTTCTTTCGAAAATCCTTTCTAAGAATTTTAGTTCGAATTTCGCACCATTAATGGATCATAGAAACGGCCAATTTTTGTGCGACCATTGAATTTGAGTGATCGGGCACGTTGGAAATTTTTTGAAAAACAAACAAATTTTGAATCAATGATGGGAGAATTGTGGGAGAAATATAAACAAAAAAGAAACAAACGCGAGCCGTGACCTGGAAAGAAGAGAAAACTCTTGGCCAGGAAAATCCTTTTCTTTGGCAGCATGAGGTGAAATGGAAGGCTTGGTTGGTCGAATTCCGAAATGAACGGTGGCGCCATCAGGTTACAAAACGCATGAAATTTCTGATTTTCTAAAGAAAATTCGTATGGAATTCGACCCGTGTATGACCTGCCAGATTCCTCTATGACAAACCCCATGGGTGAGGAGAAATGCATCAGGGGCGGGGCTCAGGAGGAGCTCAAGGCTGAGTGTTTTCATTTTGTACGATTCGTTCTGATTCGCTTTTCGTGACGTCACCGCGTGATCCTGCCTCCATGTTTGGCTGCAGGTTTTTGTTTTTTGTGCAGGTCGTTGTTCATGGTGACTGACGCCGAATTTAAATCACGGGACAAGTTTTTTTTTTTATAAAGGACTTTGTGTGTCTATTTACTTTTGACATTTTTTTTTGGTGAATGAGTAGGAGTACTATGTACCCCATACTCATGCACATGGGGGGGTGTGGATCTGGGGGCCCTCTTGTTAAAGTCACCCCCCCCCCACACTGCCATAACCACTGGGCCAGGGTTGTGGAGAAGAGACCCTTATCCTCATCAACATAGGGACAAAGTGCTTTGGGGGGGCGATTCCTCCAAAGCACCCCCTTTTTTGAGGGCATGCAGCCTGGTATGGTTCAGAAGGGTAGCTCCCCCTTTCTTGGCCTGCATGCTCGGATATGGATTTTTAAAAATATTTTGGTATGGGGTACCCCTCAAAATCTATACGAGACCCTAAGGGCCTAGTATGAATTGAGGGGGACCTCCACGCTGTTTTTTTTTCTACATTCCTTTTAACCCCTCGCACTCTAGAGGATTTTCCCCTCTTCCTCACCAGGCCATTTTTTGCATTTAACTGACAATTGCGCGGTCATGTGACGCTGCACCCAAATAAACTTACGTCCTTTTTTCCCCACAAATGGAGATTTCTTTTGGTGGTATTTGACCGCCTCTGCGTTTTTGTTATTTTTTGTGCTGTAAACAAAAAAAGACAGTCAATTGTGGAAAAAAAACAATATTTTTGACTTTCTGCTATTAAACATGTCCAGTAAAAAACAAAATCACATTTTTTTCATAAATTTAGGCCAAAATGTATTCTGCTCTGTGTCTTTGCTAACACCCCCCCCCCCCCAATAATTGTATATTAATTGGTTTACTTGAAAGTTATAGCATTTACAAATGGCGGTATATATATTGGAATTTATTTTTTTTGTAATACTAGTAATGGCAGCGATCAGCGACACTGGGGGGGGGAACTGATTTGGTGTCACTGACATCCCCTGTGACACCAATACAGTGATCAGTGCTAATAAAAAGCACCGACACTGTACTAATGGCACTGGGCAAGAAGGGGTTAACATCTGGGGTGATCAAAGGGTTACCTGTGTGCTGGGTGTGTTTTACTAAGGAGACATGCTATACTATGCAGAGAGATACAAAGTGGCATGTCCTTGCTGTCGGGGGAGAGATACAAAGCAGTATGTTCTTGCTGGCAGGGGAGAGATACAAAGCGGCATGTTCTTGAGGGCAGGGGAGAGATACAAAGAAGCATGTCCTTGCTGGCAGGGGAGAGATACAGAGCGGCATGTCCTTGCTATCAGGGGAGAGATACAAAGAGGCATGTCCTTGCTGGCAGGGGAGTGATGCAAAGCGGCATGTCCTTGCTGTCAGGGTAGAGATACAAAGCGGCATGTCCTTGCTGGCAGGGGAGAGATACAGAGCGGCATGTCCTTGCTATCAGGGGAGAGATACAAAGAGGCATGTCCTTGCTGGCAGGGGAGTGATGCAAAGCAGCATGTCCTTGCTGTCAGGGTAGAGATACAAAGCGGCATGTCCTTGCTGTCAGGGGAGAGATACAAAGCGGCATGTCCTTGCTGTCAGGGGAGAGATACAAAGAAGCATGTCCTTGCTGGCAGGGGAGAGATACAAAGAGGCATGTCCTTACTGCCAGGAGAGATACAAAGCAGCATTTCATTGCTGTCAGGGAAGAGATACAAAGCAGCATGTCCTTGCTGGCAGGGGAGAGATACAAAGAAGCATGTCATTGATGGCAGGTGAGAGATACAAAGAAGCATGTCATTGCTGGCAGGAGAGAGATACAAAGCAGCATTTCATTGCTGTCAGGGGAGAGATACAAAGCAGCATGTCCTTGCTGGCAGGGGAGAGATACAAAGCAGCATGTTTTTGATGGCAGGGGAGAGATACAAAGAAGCATGTCATTGCTGGCAGGGGAGAGATACAAAGCAGCATGTCATTGATGGCAGGGGAGAGATACAAAGAAGCATGTCATTGCTGGCAGGGGAGAGATACAAAGCAGCATGTCCTTGCTGGCAGGGGAGAGATACAAAGCAGCATGTTTTTGATGGCAGGGGAGAGATACAAAGAAGCATGTCATTGCTGGCAGGGGAGAGATACAAAGCAGCATGTCATTGATGGCAGGGGAGAGATACAAAGAAGCATGTCATTGCTGGCAGGGGAGAGATACAAAGCAGCATGTCCTTGCTGGCAGGGGAGAGATACAAAGCAGCATGTTTTTGATGGCAGGGGAGAGATACAAAGAAGCATGTCATTGCTGGCAGGGGAGAGATACAAAGCAGCATGTCCTTGCTGGCAGGGGAGAGATACAAAGCAGCATGTCCTTGATGGCAGCGGAGAGATACAAAGAAGCATGTCATTGATGGCAGGGGAGAGATACAAAGAAGCATGTCATTGCTGGCAGGGGAGAGATACAAAGCAGCATGTCCTTTCTGGCAGCAGAGAGACCTGTGTTTTTACACAGGTCTCTCCCCTCACAGCTTGCTGATGATAACTGAGTGCCAGCCAGGAATCACAAGCCGGGACCCGGTGATTGACATCCACAGCCACCAATAGCGGCGCGCGCCCCCTGCCCGGAAATACAAATCACGTATATATACAGTAGGTGACCTTGGGTAGCCCTGCCGCCCAGTACAAGTACTTCTACTACAGGGTGGTGGGCAGGTGGTTATCCGGCATTTGTTCGCATTCTGCTGACAGCGGTGAATCCCACTGACATCATATGAGTCCTGGTTGTTAAGGACACTGCGGCCGCCTGCTCCCTAACAACTAGCTACTCACAATGAAATGCAATTCGAAGATACGAAATGGATTCCAAAAACGAATTGGTTTAATTAACAGATGCGTTCGAAACAAAATTCTTTCATGAACGAATGGATCTGATACAAAACAAATCAAACATTTGCAACATGAACATGTCTAATGTGTCCCAGGAGGTTGTGGGCAGGAAGTAGGGGGCCAAACTTACCCTCTCCTCACCTAGGCAAGAAGAAGTGGGAGCGGGAACCTGTCAGAAATAGGTACCCGATCCCAGGGGAAAAAAAGTTTTCAATACAGGTGGGGGAGGGGGGCTAAGGATCAGCAGAACTTCATTTTGTAACTAAAATTCCACTTTAAGAAGCAGCAGGAGGGGTGGAGGAAGCACAGAGCCGCAGGATGAAGCAGGGAATTCTAGTGTCACAGGTCCTCAGAGACAGCTTCCCTTTCAGCAAGGAGAACAGTGAGCAGCATTACATACCAAATCTCAGTCCAGATCTGTGAGATGATCCCTGCAGACATACAGATATGAGGATACAGAACAGGAGTGCCTAGGCACTGAAAGTGCACTGATATGAAGAGGGATACAAGCAGGGCCTAGGCATTGAAAGCGCACTGATATGAAAAGGGATACAAGCAGTGTCTAGGCACAGGAAGTGCACTGGTATATAAAGGGATACGAGCAGTGCCTAGGCACAGGAAGTGCACTGGTATAAAAAGGGATACGAGCAGGGCCTAGGCACAGGAAGCGCACTGATATGATAAGGGATATGAGAAGTGCCTAGGCATTGAGAGTGCACTGATCTGAAAAGGGATACGAGCAGTGCCTAGGCACAGGAAGTGCACTGATTTGAACTGGGATACAAGTAATGCCTAGGCACAGGAAGTGCACTGGTATGAGGAGTGATACAAGCATTGTCTAGGCCCAGGAAGTGCACTGGTATGGGGAGGGATACAAGCAGTACCTAGGCACAGGAAGTGCACTGGTATGGGGAGGGATACAAGCAGTGCCTAGGCACAGGAAGTGCACTGGTATAAAAAGGGATACAAGCAGGGCCTAGGCACAGGAAGTGCACTGATATGATAAGGGATATAAGAAGTGCCTGGGCATTGAAAGTGCACTGATATGAAAAGGGATACGAGCAGTGCCTAGGCACAGGAAGTGTACTGGTATGGGGAGGGATACAAGCAGTGCCTAGGCACAGGAAGTGCACTGGTATGGGGAGGGATACAAGCAGTGCCTAGGCACAGGAAGTGCACTGGTATGAAGAGGGATATGAGAAGTGCCTAGGTACAGGAAGTGCACTGGTATAGGGAGGGTTACAAACAGTGCCTAGGCACAGGAAGTGCACTGGTATAGGGAGGGATACAAGCAGTACCTAGGCACAGGAAGTGTACGGGTATGGGGAGGAATACAAGCAGTGCCTAGGCACAGGAAGTGCACTGGTATGGGGAGGGATACAAGCAGTGCCTAGGCACAGGAAGTGCACTGGTATGAAGAGGGATATGAGAAGTGCCTAGGTACAGGAAGCACACTGATATGGAGAGGGATATGAGCAGTGCCTAGGCACAGGAAGCACACTGATATGGAGAGGGATATGAGCAGTGCCTAGCACATGAAGCACACTGATATGGAGAGGGATATGAGCAGTGCCTAGGCACAGGAAGCACACTGATATGGAGAGGGATATGAGCAGTGCCTAGCACAGGAAGCACACTGATATGGAGAGGGATATGAGCAGTGCCTAGGCACAGGAAGCACACTGATATGGAGAGGGATATGAGCAGTGCCTAGGCACAGGAAGCACACTGATATGGAGAGGGATATGAGCAGTGCCTAGCACAGGAAGCACACTGATATGGAGAGGGATATGAGCAGTGCCTAGCACAGGAAGCACACTGATATGGAGAGGGATATGAGCAGTGCCTAGGCACAGGAAGCACACTGATATGGAGAGGGATATGAGCAGTGCCTAGGCACAGGAAGCACACTGATATGGAGAGGGATATGAGCAGTGCCTAGGCACAGGAAGCACACTGATATGGAGAGGGATATGAGCAGTGCCTAGCACAGGAAGCACACTGATATGGAGAGGGATATGAGCAGTGCCTAGGCACAGGAAGCACACTGATATGGAGAGGGATATGAGCAGTGCCTAGCACAGGAAGCACACTGATATGGAGAGGGTTATGAGCAGTGCCTAGCACAGGAAGCACACTGATATGGAGAGGGATATGAGCAGTGCCTAGGCACAGGAAGCACACTGATATGGAGAGGGATATGAGCAGTGCCTAGGCACAGGAAGCACACTGATATGGAGAGGGATATGAGCAGTGCCTAGCACAGGAAGCACACTGATATGGAGAGGGATATGAGCAGTGCCTAGGCACAGGAAGCACACTGATATGGAGAGGGATATGAGCAGTGCCTAGCACAGGAAGCACACTGATATGGAGAGGGTTATGAGCAGTGCCTAGCACAGGAAGCACACTGATATGGAGAGGGATATGAGCAGTGCCTAGGCACAGGAAGCACACTGATATGGAGAGGGATATGAGCAGTGCCTAGGCACAGGAAGCACACTGATATGGAGAGGGATATGAGCAGTGCCTAGCACAGGAAGCACACTGATATGGAGAGGGATATGAGCAGTGCCTAGCACAGGAAGCACACTGATATGGAGAGGGATATGAGCAGTGCCTAGGCACAGGAAGCACACTGATATGGAGAGGGATATGAGCAGTGCCTAGGCACAGGAAGCACACTGATATGGAGAGGGATATGAGCAGTGCCTAGGCACAGGAAGCACACTGATATGGAGAGGGATATGAGCAGTGCCTAGCACAGGAAGCACACTGATATGGAGAGGGATATGAGCAGTGCCTAGGCACAGGAAGCACACTGATATGGAGAGGGATATGAGCAGTGCCTAGCACAGGAAGCACACTGATATGGAGAGGGTTATGAGCAGTGCCTAGCACAGGAAGCACACTGATATGGAGAGGGATATGAGCAGTGCCTAGGCACAGGAAGCACACTGATATGGAGAGGGATATGAGCAGTGCCTAGGCACAGGAAGCACACTGATATGGAGAGGGATATGAGCAGTGCCTAGCACAGGAAGCACACTGATATGGAGAGGGATATGAGCAGTGCCTAGGCACAGGAAGCACACTGATATGGAGAGGGATATGAGCAGTGCCTAGCACAGGAAGCACACTGATATGGAGAGGGTTATGAGCAGTGCCTAGCACAGGAAGCACACTGATATGGAGAGGGATATGAGCAGTGCCTAGGCACAGGAAGCACACTGATATGGAGAGGGATATGAGCAGTGCCTAGGCACAGGAAGCACACTGATATGGAGAGGGATATGAGCAGTGCCTAGCACAGGAAGCACACTGATATGGAGAGGGATATGAGCAGTGCCTAGCACAGGAAGCACACTGATATGGAGAGGGATATGAGCAGTGCCTAGCACAGGAAGCACACTGATATGGAGAGGGATATGAGCAGTGCCTAGCACAGGAAGCACACTGATATATTTCTGAAGTTAGACAGGACTGAAGGCACATCTTTCAGGGCACTGCAGATGTCCTCTATAAGATGACAAATCACCCTTCTTCTCTGTCCTCCTCTCTCTCCTTTTCTCTGTCCACCTCTCTCCTCCACTCTGTCCTCCTCTCTGTACTCCTCCTCTCTTTCCTCCTCTCTGTCCTCCTCTCTCTCTCCTCCTCTCTTTCCTCCTCTCCTGTTCTCTTCTCTCTCCTCCTCCCTGTCCTCCTCCCTGTCCTCCTCCCTGTCCTCCTCTCTCTCCTCCTCTCTGTCCTCCTCTCTGTCCTTCTCTCTCTCCTCCTCTCTGTCCTTCTCTCTCTCCTCCTCTCTGTCCTCCTCCCTGTCCTCCTCTCTCTCCTCCTCCCTCTCCTTTCTGTCCTCCTCCCTCTCCTCCTCCCTCTCCTCTTCTCTCTCCTCCTCTCTGTCTTTCTCTCTGTCTTCCTCTGTCTTCCTCTGTCCTCCTCCTCTCTGTCCTCCTCTCTGTCCTCTCTGTCCTCCTCTCTGTCCTCCTCTCTCTTCTCCTCCCTCTCCTCCTCTCTGTCATCCTCTCTCTCTTCCTCTCTGTGTAGTCACGCTCATCTCTCCTTCTTGCCTCCCCCAGGCACTGGCAGTACGGCGGCCGTCATACTTGGTTGGTTTCCGATCTCCGAGGAGAGGACGAGTGCGCCTATCTGGTGGGCGGACATTCCTGGAATCATGACAACTGTTCCCTCCAACTGATGTACATCTGTGAGAATAAACGCATCCTACTGTAATGGCGGGAATCAGAAAATCGTCCATCCGGCCTCATAGGACGACCCACAGCGCCCCCAATGGTGATCTCTCTGTGATGCCATCTAGTATTGGGACTTTACTGGGGGATAATTATTATATCACATACATTGTTCCTGGCATTGCAACACTGTTTTTTTTTGCATTTATTTTAATTGATTAAAAGTTATTTTGTTATTATGTGATTTTTTTTTTTCTGATGGGGCTCCATAAGGTCCTTCGATGTATCGACGTACGTCATTTATCCCCGTTTCACACCGACGCGACTTATCATGCAATTTGCGATGCAAAAAGCTGCACGACAATTCCAAAAAATATTCATTTTAATCACTTCAAGTCCAGACGCTTTCACTCCTTAATGTCCGGACACTTTCCCCCCCCCTTCCAGTCCGGACACTTTCCCCCCCCCTTCCAGTCCGGACACTTTCCCCCCCTTCCAGTCCGGACACTTTCCCCCCCTTCCAGTCCGGACACTTCCCCCCCTTCCAGTCCGGACACTTTCCCCCCCTTCCTGTCCGGACACTTTCCCCCCCTTCCAGTCCGGACACTTTACCCCCCCCTTCCAGTCTGGACACTTTCACCCCCTTCCAGTCCAGACACTTTCCCCCCCCCCTTCCAGTCCGGACACTTTCCCCGCTTCCAGTCCAGACACTTTCCCCCCCTTCCAGTCCAGACACTTTCACCCCCTTCCAGTCTGGACACTTTCACCCCCTTCCAGTCCGGACACTTTCCCCCCCTTCCAGTCCAGACACTTTCACCCCCTTCCATTTCGGACACTTTCACCCCCTTCCAGTCCTGACACTTTCCCCCCCCCTTCCAGTCCTGACACTTTTCCCCCCTTCCAGTCCGGACACTTTCTCCCCCTTCCAGTCCGGACACTTTCCCCCCCTTCCAGTCCGGACACTTTTCCCCCCTTCCAGTCCGGACACTTTCTCCCCCTTCCAGTCCGGACACTTTCACCCCCTTCCAGTCCGGATACTTTCACCCCCTTCCAGTCCGGACACTTTCTCCCCCTTCCAGTCCGGACACTTTCACCCCCTTCCAGTCCAGACACTTTCACCCCCTTCCAGTCTGTACACTTCCCCCCCCCCTTCCAGTCCGGACACTTTCTCCCCCTTCCAGTCCGGACACTTTCCCCCCCTTCCAGTCCGGACACTTTCTCCCCCTTCCAGTCCGGACACTTTCACCCCCTTCCAGTCCGGACACTTTCCCCCCCTTCCAGTCCGGACACTTTCCCCCCCCTTCCAGTCCGGACACTTTCCCCCCCCTTCCAGTCCGGACACTTCCCCCCCCCTTCCAGTCCGGACACTTTCACCCCCTTCCCGTCCGGACACTTTCACCCCCTTCCAGTCCGGACACTTTCACCCCCTTCCAGTCCGGATACTTTCACCCCCTTCCAGTCCGGACACTTTCTCCCCCTTCCAGTCCGGACACTTTCACCCCCTTCCAGTCCAGACACTTTCACCCCCTTCCAGTCTGTACACTTCCCCCCCCCTTCCAGTCCGGACACTTTCTCCCCCTTCCAGTCCGGACACTTTCCCCCCCTTCCAGTCCGGACACTTTCTCCCCCTTCCAGTCCGGACACTTTCACCCCCTTCCCGTCCGGACACTTTCACCCCCTTCCAGTCCGGACACTTTCCCCCCCTTCCAGTCCGGACACTTTCCCCCCCCCTTCCAGTCCGGACACTTTCCCCCCCCTTCCAGTCCGGACACTTTCCCCCCCCTTCCAGTCCGGACACTTTCCCCCCCCCTTCCAGTCCGGACACTTTCCCCCCCCTTCCAGTCCGGACACTTTCACCCCCTTCCCGTCCAGGCCAATTTTCAGCTTTCAGCGCTCTCACACTTTGAATTACAATTGCGCGGTCATGCAACACTGTATCCATATGGATTTTTTAGCATCTTTTTTGAGACAGATAAAACTTTATTTTGGTGGTATTTATTCACCGCTGGCATTTTTATCTTATATATATATAAATGTCCAAAAATTAACACAAAAAAATTTTTTGTTATGAAATTTTGCAAATAAATAATCTTTCTTCATAAATCTTGGCCAAAATGTATTCAGCTATCTTTTTTTGTAAAAAAAATAAATAATGCAAATTAGTTTATAACCAAAAATTATAATTTAAAAAAAAAATTACATTTTTATTTTTTTATATTATTATTTATATTTTGTTTTTTTTAACATACCATCACACTTACACTACAATGTCTCCATGGTGACACTGTACTACTTGTGGGGGAAGGTGATGAAGATTTTTTTTTTTCTACACTGATTGCTTTTACACCCATAAAGGCTATAAAAGCAATAATTTCTCCTTCTTTCTAGCTGCATTCTTGCAGCCATTGAGAAATACTGTGAGAGCTGTGATTGGTCATAGCTTGTCACATGGTACAAGGCAGCTGTGAATAGCTCTGTACCATGTGATCTCTGTGATCATTCACAGATTTCACATGCAGTAAGCAATGATGTCAGATGTGACATCTTGCTTACTACTGTTCATGTGATCACTGATTGGGACCTCACACAGAGGTCCTGTAGAGCAATCAGTGTTCCACGGTGTCCTCACCGGATTGCCGTGCCATGCGCTCCCAGGGAGCGTGCATAGGCAGGGAAGTGGGAGGATGTTTATAAACGTCCACACGCTCCTGCACTGCTCCAGTTCGGCCGTTTATGTACATGGGCTGGACGGGAAGTGGTTAACGGGTTCTGTCTCCACCAATGTGACTCAAGGCGCAGCAACTCGCGCTCTCAGCACATATGTATTTTCTGATGGTGTGCAAATATGAGGCTGCTTTGCGTCTTGGCGTCATTTAATTGCCATTAGACTCCGTGTGTGTCCCCTTGTGTGTCTGTACCAAGTCCGAACATTGCAGGGGAGACTGGTCTGGAGACACTGAGACTGGTATGACAGTGATCAGGAACATTGTTGCTAGCTTATACTGTTCTGATGATGCTGGGACGGACCATTCTAGCGATCAGGAACACTGTTGCTGGCTTACACTGGTCTAGTGACACTGGGACTGGTGTGGTGGTGATCAGGAATGCCATTGCTGGCTGCACTGATCTGGTGACACTGGGACTGGTGTGGTGGTGATCAGGAACACTGTTGCTGGCTTACACTGATCTGGTGACACTGGGACTGGTGTGGTGGTGATCAGGAACACCGTTGCTGGCTGCACTGGTCTGGTAACAATGGGACTGATGTAGACATGATCAGAAACCCTTTTGCTGGATGTTCTAGTTTGGGTCACTGGGACTGGTGTGGTGGTGATCAGGAATGCCGTTGCTGACTGCACTGGTCTGGTGCCACTGGGACAGGTGAGGGGGTGATCAGGAACATTGTTGCTGGCTTACACAGGTCTGGTGACATTGGGACTGGTATGGAGGTGATCAGGAACGCTGTTGCTGGCTGCATTGGTCTGGTGACACTGGGACTGGTGTGGTGGTGATCAGGAACACCGTTGCTGGCTGCACTGGTCTGGTGACACTGGGACTGGTGTGGTGGTGATCAGGAACGCCGTTGCTGGCTGCATTGGTCTGGTGACACTGGGACTGGTGTGGTGGTGATCAGGAACACCGTTGCTGGCTGCACTGGTCTGGTGACACTGGGACTGGTGTGGTGGTGATCAGGAACACCGTTGATGGCTGCATTGGTCTGGTAACAATGGGACTGATGTAGCCATGATCAGGAACCCTTTTGCTGGATGCTCTAGTTTGGGTCACTGGGACTGGTGTGGTGGTGATCAGGAACACCGTTGCTGGCTGCACTGGTCTGGTGACACTGGGACTGGTGTGGTGGTGATCAGGAACGCCGTTGCTGGCTGCATTGGTCTGGTGACACTGGGACTGGTGTGGTGGTGATCAGGAACACCGTTGCTGGCTGCACTGGTCTGGTGACACTGGGACTGGTGTGGTGGTGATCAGGAACACCGTTGATGGCTGCATTGGTCTGGTAACAATGGGACTGATGTAGCCATGATCAGGAACCCTTTTGCTGGATGCTCTAGTTTGGGTCACTGGGACTGGTGTGGTGGTGATCAGGAACGCCGTTGCTGGCTGCACTGGTCTGGTGACACTGGGACTGGTGTGGTGGTGATCAGGAACACCGTTGATGGCTGCACTGGTCTGGTGACACTGGGACTGGTGTGGTGGTGATCAGGAACACCGTTGCTGGCTGCACTGGTCTGGTGACACTGGGACTGGTGTGGTGGTGATCAGGAACACCGTTGATGGCTGCATTGGTCTGGTAACAATGGGACTGATGTAGCCATGATCAGGAACCCTTTTGCTGGATGCTCTAGTTTGGGTCACTGGGACTGGTATGGTGGTGATCAGGAACGCCGTTGCTGGCTGCATTGGTCTGGTGACACTGGGACTGGTGTGGTGGTGATCAGGAACACCGTTGCTGGCTGCACTGGTCTGGTGACACTGGGACTGGTGTGGTGGTGATCAGGAACACCGTTGATGGCTGCATTGGTCTGGTAACAATGGGACTGATGTAGCCATGATCAGGAACCCTTTTGCTGGATGCTCTAGTTTGGGTCACTGGGACTGGTGTGGTGGTGATCAGGAACGCCGTTGCTGGCTGCACTGGTCTGGTGACACTGGGACTGGTGTGGTGGTGATCAGGAACACCGTTGATGGCTGCACTGGTCTGGTGACACTGGGACTGGTGTGGTGGTGATCAGGAACACCGTTGCTGGCTGCACTGGTCTGGTGACACTGGGACTGGTGTGGTGGTGATCAGGAACACCGTTGATGGCTGCATTGGTCTGGTAACAATGGGACTGATGTAGCCATGATCAGGAACCCTTTTGCTGGATGCTCTAGTTTGGGTCACTGGGACTGGTATGGTGGTGATCAGGAACGCCATTGCTGGCTGCATTGGTCTGGTGACACTGGGACTGGTGTGGCGGTGATCAGGGACACTGTGGCTGGCTGCACTAATATAGCAACATTGTACTGAAATGTTTAGTGGGCACTGACTGGCTGTATTCTCATACCGTGTCACCAAAGCAGCCAATCAGTGTCCCTGACCACTAATCACCCTACTACAATGTTATCATAGTAACAATGTAATGAGGTGGTCGTGATGGGAGTCACTTTGGGTGGGGGGCCCATGGAACCCAGCTCACTTTGGAGAGGTGGGGAGACCCCTGTCTCAGCTCCCCATATCCCTCTTATGTGTAAGTCACCCTGTGCCTGTTAGGGGTATAGGGTGATCTGTCCTAATATTGGGGTGGGGGGTTGTTGATTGTTTGATGTCATGTGGTTGCATCCCATTGTTCTATTGTGTGTCTTACTTGGGAGCAAACTATTATGGGATTTATGTGTTTATGAGCTTAGTGGGGGATGCTTCCAGCAGCCCTCCCTCCTAATGGGACTGTCTGCTGGTGTGAAGTTTGAATACCTGTGTGCCTCTTGTTACTGGGTGTAGGTTGCCCCGCCCTGTGTCATTATGCAGGGAGGGGGGATTGCCCCCCTGAGTATATAAAAATCCAGTTCGAGTTTCAAATAAAGAGCTTCATGTTCAGACAGACTGGCGTCGTCTAGTCTTGTTTGGTCGTCTGTGGTGTCTGTTGTCGGTGTTTGGACGGGGAAGCGGTATTATAACGGAAGTACCAAAGTGCAGTCTGGGTCGGTTCCGTTACAGTAGTTGATACTGTAAAAAAAAAAGTATTTCCTAAAGTGCCGATCACTGTGAGAGGAAAGGGTGCACTGGCTGAAACATAGAGCCTTTGTTTACAAATTGCTGTGATCGGTCACAGCAGTCACATGGTAAGGGTCAAATTCCATTGGTCCTGTACCACAATCTACTGTGTCCAAAAGGTCACCACGATCACAATTTGCATATAGGTAGTGAGAGTATATGTACGGCCTCCTGCCCCCAGGAAACACCCATCTGGCATTTACAGTGAGGAACAGAAGTATTTAAACACCCTGCGATTTTGCAAGTTCTCCCACTTCTCCATCATGGAGGGTCTGAAATTCACATTGCAGGACATTCCCACTCTGAGAGACAGAATTCAGGAAATCCCATTGTATGATTTGTAAAGAATGTATTTGTCTCGCACGGCTGAACAGAAGTATTTGAACCCGAGAAGATCTGTGTTAATATTTGGTACAGAAGCCTTTGTTTGCAATTACAGAGGTCAGACGTTTCCTGTAGCCCTTGGCCAGGTTTGCACTGCAACAGGGATTTTGGCCGACTCCTCCACACAGATCTCCTCTAGATCTGTCAGGTTTCGGGGCTGTCGCTGAGCAACACGGAGTTTCAGCTCCCTCCAAATATGTTCTATTGGATTTAGGTGTGGAGACTGGCTAGGCCACTCTAGAACCTTGATATGCTTCTTACGGAGCCACTCCTTGGTTCTCCTGGCTGTGTGCTTCGGGTCGTTGTCATGTTGGAAGACCCAGCCACGACCCATCTTCAATGCTCTGACTGAGGGAAGGAGGTTGTTGCTCAAAATCTCACAATAAATGGCCCCATTCATCCTCTCCTCAATACAGTGCAGTCGTCCTGTCCCCTTCACAGAAAAGCACCCCCAAAGCATGAGGTTACCACCCCCATGCTTCACAGTAGGGATGGTGTTCTTGGGATGCAACTCAGCCTTCTTTTTCCTCCAAACACGACAAGTGAAGTTTAGACCAAAAAGTTCTACTTTGGTCTCATCTGACCACATGACTTTCTCCCATGCCTCCTCTGGATCATCCAGATGGTCATTGGCAAACTTCAGACGGGCCTGGACATGTGATGACTTGAGCAGGGGAACCTTCCGTGCAATGCATGATTTGAAACCATGACAGCGTAGTGTTCTACCGACAGTGACCTTTGAAACTGTGGCCCCAGCTCTCTTCATGTCATTGACCAGCTCCTCCCTTGTAGTTCTGGGCTGATTCCTCACCTTTCTTCTCATCAGTGATCCCCCACGAGGTGACATCTTGCATGGAGCCCCAGTCCGAGGGAGACTGACAGTCGTCTTTAGCCTCTTCCATTTTCTAACAATTGCTCCAAGAGTTGATCTATTTTCACCAAGCTGCTTGGCAATTGCCCCGTAGCCCTTTCCAGCCTTGTGGAGGTCCACAATTTTGTCTCTGGTGTCTTTTGGTCTTGCCCATGGTAGTAGTTGGCGTCTGACTGACTGTGGGGTGGACAGGTGTCTTTAAAGAGCTCAGACAGGTGCTACTAAGTTAGATTAATGAGTGGAGTAGAGGTGGACTTTTTAAAAGGCGCAGTAACAGGTCTTTGAGAGCCAGAATTCTTGCTGTTTCTTAGGTGTTCAAATACTTACAGTATGTTCAGCCGTGCGAGACAAATGCATTCTTTACAAATCATACAATGGGATTTCCTGAATTTTTTTTTTAATTCTGTCCTCAGAGTGGGAATGTCCTACAATGTGAATTTCAGACCCTCCATGATTTCTAAGTGGGAGAACTTACAAAATCGCAGGGGGTTCAAATACTTCTGTTCCTCACTGTATATACAATGGCCAAATGGAATTTTGTTACTTAAATAGACAATTTATATTTTATTACATATCCGGGTTTGTAGTTTCTCCCCCTCACTGTATGGTGAAGATCAATCATTTGTTGGCTGTCGGAGCTGATAGTAAGACTTGCTGTCATTGAGGGAAACAGCAAAGTGCAATCACTGTGTAGAACCACCAGAAACAATGATACAGAATTACAAACTATCCATGGAAACAAGGTGTCGGCACTGACACACATTCATAAAACTCATCACTGGAATAATCACAGTGTTTATTATTGATATAATTATTATGCAGGATTTATATTGCCCCAAAAGTCTGCACAGAACTTTACAAAAAAAAAGATTTACATATAGAACACATAAAAAAAAATCAAATAAATGCTTAGATCCCTTTTTTTACAGTTAAGTCTCTATATTGTGAGCTGCGTAATTTACAGAAAGGTCCAAAAGCTCTTTAGTGTGAAGGCACGTCCCCCTTCATCCTGTACTCCCCCTCTTATCCTTCGATGGGTCCCATGTGGACCACCATGCAGAGACCCAGAATGCATTGATGGCATGTCCAGTTCTGTCCATAATTTGGAATTTCAGTGAGCCGGGTTCCTGGCTGGATTCTGCTGGTTCCATGGCTGGGGATGTCCCTGGATAACAGGTTTATTATTTAGGGATTATTCATTATTTGAAGTTCCCGTAGGTTTCAAATGAATCCAGATAACTCTGAGCCAGGGTGTAGCAGAAGGAGTATTGTTCCTGCAGAAAGAGGAAAGAACACTTATTTACAGTCCAGGGGCGGACTGACATCTCATGGGGCCTCCGGGCAATAGGGGATCATGGGGCCCCTGTGTCCTTGCCCAAATTCAAAAAAGCCTATGAAAAAGGTACCAGGGGCATCTTATGGGGCCCCTACTGACCTCAGGCCCTGGGGCAGTGCCCGAGTTTCCAAATGGTCAGTCCGCCCCTGTTACAGTCACATTATGGCATTAAAATGGAACTAGACTCTGCTGAACTCTACATTTCCAACATGCACCCTGCTTAACCAATGACACCATCGAGATACTAATGGACATCCTTATCACTTGCCTTGACAATTAGAATGTCCTCCTCGTTGGCCTACCTCTACACAAACTATCCCCCTTCAGTCTATTATGAGTGCTGCTACCAGACTTATCCATCTTACCAACCGCCCATTGACCTCCACCCCTCTCTGCCAATCCCTCTACTGGCTTCTATTCAGTGTCCACGACCCCTATTTACCAATCCCTCCACTGGACTCCACTCAGTGTCCTCCACCCCTCTGCCAATCTCTCCATTGGCTTCCACTCAGTGTCCTCCATGCCTCCATCCCTCTCTACCAATCCCTCCATTGACTTCCATTCAGTGTCCTTCATTCCTCTCTACCAATCCTTCCACACAGTGTTCTCCACCCCTCTCTTCAAATCCTTCCACTGGCTTCCATTCAGTGTTCTCCACCACTCTCTTCCAATCCCTCCACTGTCTTCTATGTAGTGTCCACGATCCCTTTTTACTAATCCCTCCACTGGCTTCTCTTCAGTGTCCTTGACCCCTATTTACTAATCCCTCCACTGGCTTCTATTCAATGTCCACGACCCCTATTTACTAATCCCTCCACTGGCTTCTAGTCAGTGTCCACGACCCCTATTTACTAATCCCTACACTGGCTTCTCTTCAGTGTCCATGACCCCTATTTGCTAATCCCTCCACTGGCTTCCATTCAGTGTCCACCACCCCTCAACTGGCCTCCATTCAGCGTCCGCCACCCCTCTCTGCCAATCTCTCCACTGGCCTCCATTCAACGTCCACCACCCCTCTCTGCCAATCCATCCACTGGCATCCACTCAGTGTCCTCCACCCCTCTCTGCCAACCCCTCCACTGGCTTCCATTCAGTGTCCTCCACCCCTCTCTGCCAATCCCTCCACTGGCCTCCATTCAGTATCATCCACCCCTCTCTGCCAATCCATCCACTGGCATCCACTCAGTGTCCTCCATCCCTCTCTGCCAACCCCTCCACTGGCTTCCATTCAGTGTCCTCCACCCCTCTCTGCCAATCCTTCCAGTGGCTTCCATTCAGTGTCCTCCATCCCTCTCTGCCAACCCCTCCACTGGCTTCCATTCAGTGTTCACCACACTTCTCTGCCAATCCCTCCACTGGCTTTCATTCAGTGTTCTCCACCCCTCTCTACTGATCCCTCCACTGGCTTCCATTCAGTGTCCCCACCCTCTGCCAATTCCTCCACTGGCTTCTGTTTACCCAATGGATACAATTCAAATTACTGACTACAACATACAAAGCCATCTGCAACTCTTTCCTGAGTTGCATCACCAACCTCATCTCACAATTTCACCTTAACTGTCCTCTTCACTGCTCTCAAGACCTCCTGCTCCTCCCTTGTCACGTCCTTCCATGCTCACCTCTGTAACTTCTCTAGAGCCTCTCCTTTGTTCTGGAATTCCCTACCCTGATCTATCCAGAGCCTCTCCCATCCTCTGGAACCCTCTACCTCTATCAGTCTGTCTGACTATCTCCTAATCTGTCTACCATCAGGCAATTCCTGAAAGGTCAGATCTTCAAAGAGGTCTTCTTGAATAGCCAGGTTAGGATTATGTAACTCCAAGGCATACTGAGCTGAGCATGTATGGCCAAAGGTGCAGTCAGGAAAAAAATTACACTAGTATATTAGGAAATTAGTTCAAGTGTGGTGCTTCTAAGTGTAGCGCCCTCCTAGTTTAGCTAGGGGGAGCTAGACCCTAATGGTTAGTGAGGAGCAGGTTAGCAGCTCAGGTGTGATAGCCAGAGGGGTTAAATTGTGGTCAGGGCTGAGAGACCCTGCAGGCTATCCCCTCTGGAATTTCCCCCTGCTCAGAGTTTTTCAGAGGAAGGTCTTGGAGGCAGTGGATGTATCTCAGGCTGGCTGCACTATTGAGAGACCTCAGCCAATCCTCAACAGAAGGCTTGACAAGGGGCTGGGACTTCCTTAAAAGTGTTAGAGGCTGCTCAGTAGCAGGTGTGGTAGGGAGAGAGTCAGGTGGAAGAAGGAAAGGCTGAAGGGGGAAGGCTGTAAGGAGACCTAATGGGATGGGGCCTGCCTGCAAGCCTGGAGCTGGAAAGGAGGAAAACTCGGGACTCACTAACCCCCTGAGCAAGGACCACCTGTACGGCAGGGATGGAGCAGCCCAGCTAATAGGACTAGTAGCAGCAGCCATTCCACAAGCTGTACAGGAGAAGATCTGAGTGAGTACCTACAGCCCCTGGGAGGATAAAGGAAGGAGCACTCTGGTGGGAAACCAGATTAGCCCCCTTCTAGTGACTGTGCGCCTACTTTAAATGAACAGGAGCCAGATCCCCTGCTCAGTAAGTAAGGCTTCAGATTGCTGGGTAAGAGGAGTTCATTTAGGGTCTGGGGTATTTCAACTAGAAGCTGCTGGCTAGCACTCCAACAGAGACTTGTGAATAGTTCAGGAAGTTATCCTCAGATTCCCTTGGGCACTCTATACCCCTCTTACCCTATCCAAGTTCTAATCCCCTCAATAAAACAGCAAATAAAACAACAAAAACAAAGCCTTATTTCTGTCTCCAGATGAAAGCTTGTGCAGAAAATGCTGAATGACTGGCTGTGCAGGACTATAGGGAGACCCAATTCATCAGAAATCCCTAAGGGGGTAGTGCTACATAAGGACACAGTCACCATACCAAATTTTCCATTTAGGATTTTCTTGCCCAATTTTATTTAGAAGAAAATTCATATACCAGAAAATGTTACCCTTACCTTTACGGACTGTCGAACCTTCTATGCATCACGGTGCTGAAACTCTGGAGAACACAGTTGGCACCAAATGTGTCAAAAGCTACTGCTCTAATGAGAGTCAACTATTGCTAATGAAAAATCTGTGTCCCCGAGCACTTTGAGAAATGATGGAAACACTGGGACAATTGGTGTAACAGCAGAATCTCTGATTGTGAGGACTGTTCTTGGCGTTTTATTGTTGTACTGTAAACCCAATGTGAAATATAAGGCTGTATTGTTTTGTAGTTTTACAATGGAATTGGCAAATGCTCCTTTGTAACTTATTGCATTAAAAACCTATTGCAACAAACCCTCTGGCCATACCTGCACCTTTGGCTGATCCAGAGGGAGGAAGGAGCCCTGAACTGTTGCTAACAACTATACTAAAAGAGCTACACCTATAATACATGAGTTCTGGTAAAACATGGACCCAGGATCGGAGAATTTATCCCTTCCAAGTTCTTTAAAGCCTCCATCCTCTCTACCTCATACCAAGTTCTATCATTCTCTGAGGAAACCAAACATTCAGTTTCCTCCACATGGCATAAGAACCCTGGAGCCCATCAACTCAAGGTCACCATAATATCACAATATATTCACTCGCCGGCCACTTTATTAGGTCCGCCTGTTCAATTGCTTGGTAACACAAATTGCTAATTAGCCAATCACATGGCAGCAACTCAATGCATTTAGGCATGCAGATGTGGTGAAGACGACTTGCTGATGTTCAAACTGACTATCAGAATGGGGATTTAATTGGCTTTGAATGTAGCATTAATGTTAGTGCCAGACGGGCTGATCTGAGTATTTAAAAAATTGCTGATCTACTGGGATTTTCACGCACAACCATCTCTACCGAGAATGGTCCGAAAAAGAGAAAATATTCAGTGAGCAGCAGTTGTGTGGAGGAAAATGCCTTGTTGATGTCAGAGGAGAATGCGCAGACTGTGTAAGGGAATTCCCGTGAGACGGCTGGTAAAGAGATGTGCGCATGTGCACAGAAATGCACGATCACGCACGGTGAAGATTGGCGCCAGATGAACTATTTAAAAGGTGCCTCTGCCTGTGCTGACTGCTGACTGGTCTTCAGCTGTTCCCCATTTCCTGCTCGTTCCTGTGTGTGATTTCCTTGCTACTGACCCGGCTTGTTGCTGACCTGACTCTTGATTACTCTTCTGCTTGATACTGGTTACTGACTTCGCCTCTGCTCCTGACTTTGGCTTGCTTCTGATTTGGTACCTCGCTGTCCGTCCGTTGATGACCCCGGCTATTCCTATGACATTGCTCCTGTCTCCTATCCCAGCTTCCTGCCTTGTTCTGGTGCACACCTGGCGATCTACCATACTAGCTCTGCATATCACTACTGATCCTGAATCAGAGGTTCATCAGTCTTCCAAAGTCTCCAACTGCAAGAGCTGCAAACAACATCTGCTGGAGCTCTTGTCCCCCTGGTCCCTAGACACCCTCTGTTCCACTTCCAGTGGGGTCAGGGCTAGTGACACAAGTGAGGCCGACCTCATCATTTCAGTCTCCAATCAGGTACGTGACAGACTGGTTCCAGATGATAGAAAGCAACAGTAACTCAAATAACAACTTGTTACACCCAAGGTATGCAGAATACCATCTCTGAATGCACAACCTGCCCAATCTTGAAGCACATGGTCTACAGCTGCAGAGGACCTCACTGGGTGCCACTCCTATCAGCTAAGAATAGGAAACGAAGGCTACAGGCTCACCAAAATTGGACAATAGAAGATTGGAAAAATGTTGCCTGATCAGTCATGAATTCAGCTGTAACAATCAGATGGTAGGGTCAGAATTTGGCGCGAACAACATGAAAGCATGGATCCATCCTCCCTTGTATCAACAGTTTATGGATGTGCAGCCGACAAATCTGCAGCAACTGCATCATGCTATCATGTCAATATGGACCAAAATCTCTGAGGAATGTTTCCAACACCTTGTTGGATCTATGCCACAAAGAATGAAGGAGGTTCTGAAGGAAAAAGGGGGCCCAGTCTAATACTAGCAAAGTGGACCTAATAAAGTGGCTGGTGAGTATATATTGTGGGGAGATTATACTCGTGTGGCAGATGCTTTTCCAATGAGTTGTGCCAGTCCAAACTGTAATTAAGGGCATGGCAGCCCACTTTTATTAAACCAAATGGAAAGTTCACATAGACGTCAGTTCTTCTACATCAATATGAACAAATGAAAGTATCAAACCACCTGACTCCCTTTTTGGCAGCACCACTTCTCTTCTTACCAGTTCCTCTGACTATGTTGTCCAGCTCTACTGGTTCCCTTGGCTCTCTTAGCCTTTAGTTGCAGTGCTCTGTCCTGGCCTCTGAATAGGGGTTCTCCTGACACCCTGAAAGGAGACCTCTGCCCCCTGGGACAAGACCTCCTGTCTCTTGGCTCCTGGCTGGGGCTCCTTGGCCCCCTGGGTGGGACCTCCTGTCTCTTGGCTCCTGGCTGGGGCTCCTCTGACCCCTGGATGGGAATTCCTGTCTCTTGGTTACTGGCTGGGGCTCCTCTGACCCCTGGGTGGGACCTCCTGTATCTTGGTTCCTGGCTGAAACTCCTGACCCCTGGGTGGGACCTCCTGTCTCTTGGTTCCTGGCTGAAACTCCTGACCCCTGGGTGAGACCTTATCTCTTGGCTCCTGGCTGAGGTTCCTCTGACCCCTGGGTGGGACCTCCTGTCTCTTGGCTCCTAGCTGGGGCTTCTCTGACACCTGAGTGAGACCTCCTGTCTCTTGGATCCTGGCTGGGGCTCCTCTGACCCCTGGGTGAGACCTCCTGTCTCTTGGCTGATGCTCCTCTGACCCCTAGGTGAGACCTCTTGGCTCCTGTCTGGGGTTCTTCTGACCCATGAGTGAGAACTCCTGTCTCTTGGCTCCTGGCTGGGGCTTCTCTGACACCTGAGTGAGACCTCTTGGCTCCTGTCTGGGGTTCCTCTGACCCTTGGGTGAGACCTCCAGTCTCTTGGCTCCTGGATGGGGATTCTCTGACACCTGAGTGAGACCTCTTGTCTCCTTGCTGGGGCTACTTTGAACCTTGGAACAAGACCTCCTGTCTCTTGGCTTCTGGCTGGGGCTCCTCTGACCCATTGGTGAACCCTCCTGCCTCCTGAACTGGGAGCTCTGAGCTATCCTCAGGTTTCGTACATAACCCTGAAGACCTCTGTATTCAGACAAGCTGCAGGCATGAGACACAGAATTGAAGGTTCCAATCCAGAACTACAGAATCCATAAAAAAACAAAAACACAGCATTCTGCACTCAGAAACAATAGTCCAGAACATTGTATCAACCCTTAATGTGAATCCTGTTACATTCTCCTCCATTTTTGCAGTGTCAGGGTCTTGCTATGTTTTATACACACACACACACATACATATATATATATATATACACACACACAATTTTTTTTTGTTTTTTACATACATATACACACATTAACACAGTATCTCACCTGTAATAAATACATAAAATAAATCTCATTTCCACTTTAGTTGTCATCTACATGGGGCTGGTGTATTGGGAAGAAGAGAGAGGATATAGAATGGTGATAGATCTCAATCGGGGCGGACTGACCATTTGGAAACTCGGGCATTGCCCAAGGGCCCGGGGTCAGTAGAGGGCCCCATGAGATGCCCCTGGTACCTTTTTCATAGGCTTTTTTGAGTTTGGGCAAGGACACAGGGGCCCCATGATCCCCTATTGCCCGGGGGCCCCATGAGTTGTCAGTCCGCCCCTGATCTCAATAGTGCTAAAATACCAACATACCACATCAGGAATGAACTGGCGGCGTCTCCTCCTGAGGGAACGCACAGCCTGCGACACATCTAGACAGCCATCACTGCGGATCTGGTCACAGAGTATGATTCCGGCACAGAAGAGACCCGAGCGGCTTGCTCCATCGCTGTGCAAACACAAAGGATATTAAACATTGGGTAATTATTCTGTTGGCCATTTTTGGTGAATAAAATGAACAATGCAGCTGTTTTACTACAGCGAAAACATGTCAGAATCTTTGCAGCAAGTCTAGTATATATTTATAGGATGGCTGGTGGCCATGTAAATATAATCAAAGCATCCTGCAGACTTACAAGGCCTGAGCAGACCATGAGAGGTGTAATAGACCTGAGATAACCCACCTGAAAACAGCAAAATTGGGCCAGCCCCTATGGATAACCTAAGCTCCAATGAATGACACAAAATAGATGTGCAGCCTGATAAATGCTGTGTGCAAAGTTACAGGACTGTTCAGAAAGTTAACCAATGATACCACAAAGCTACTAATTGACTCCCTTGTCATCTCTTACCTCAATTACTGCAACTCCCTATCCATTGGCCTACCTCTGCAAAGACTATCCTCCCCTTCAGTCTATTATGAATGCTTCTGCCAGACTCCCTTACCAACCCATCAGTGTCCATCACTTCTCTCCTTTGGCTTCCACTTGCTCAATGAAGAAAATTTGAAATGCTAATAACTTCTAAAGCTATATGTAACTTGTCACGGAGCTGGTCCTTCCTTCCCCATCCTCCAGGTTTGCTGGCTGCCACCCCCCACTCCTCAGCAGCCCCTCACTCTTCTGTCCCATCCATGCTGGGACTTCTAGTCCTCCATGTCCCTGACACAGGCAGCCCTCAGCAGCCCCTCACCCCCCTGGCTTGCAGTCTGGCCTCCTGCTGAAGGAATCCATAACAGGCCCCCTCCTCCCTTCCCCCTCATGCAAAAATTCCTGGGCTCCCTGGGCAGGTCTGGAGACCTGGGAGACAGGGTCAATTGCCATGGTAACCCGACAGGAAGTATCCGGTTACCAATAAGGCACATATCTCTATACTTAAGAGAGAGCAAGGAAATCCCCGTGTGTTCTCCTGGCTGCGTGTGTGAGGAAAGGCTGCGCTGAGTGCCAGCTTCTCTCATACGACCATCCCCCGGCCTCCTCCTCATCTCCCGGACTGTCTGTGCTGCCTGGAATCCCTGCACTGTGGAGGAATCTTCTGCTGTCCCCGTGCATCTGCCTGGCTGGATCTATCCCCTGCCTGGACTTAACCCCTTGCTCTTCATGAACCTGCCTGGACTTAACCCTTCCCTGTCTGGAGCCTCCTGTGTGGACTAACCCTGTGAATTACAATACCCCTGTTGTTCCATATTTCCTTCCAGAGAACTGTACTGTGTTGCTGTGTCTGGTGTGGATCTGTGGACTAAAGGAACTGTTGTCTGTGCTCCAAAAACCTCCCCAATAAAAGCACGTTGGGTTCCGTGCAATCTGTCTCTGTGTGCTCTCTGGTTCTCATGACACAACTCCTCTGAAACCCCAATCTGTCTCCCATTCTGTTGGAGTTTGCCATTCCCTGAAAACGTATCTCTTTTTGGAATGCTATCCCACCTCTACATAACAGCTAAATGAACATTTATCTATCAACTCATCCACCCACAATTACTGCCTCAAGAGTGGACAACATCATCATCCCAGTGTAATTCAAGCATGTCTTCTTGGGGGAGAATTGGGTACTATCAACCAAACATGAGAAATGTCCTTCACCATCCCACCGTTCTTCATCATCCCACTGTCCTTTACCATCAACGCCATCTTGACATATCCCTTTTCCTTCCCTTCCCCTTTATATGACAGCATACTAACCCTCTTGTCTTAATTTATATTGTAAATGTACTGTCCCCCTTACTGGCTCCAGGAATATTGTAAATATTTTTGTTGTAGCTCTTGTGACATCATCCTAGGTGCTACAGAATTCCTATGGCCACCATAGCCAGGAATGAAGAGAGTGCCTTTAGGCCCCTGTGGGATGCCAATTGCTCCTCCTCTCAGCCATCATAGGCCATGCTGTGCTCTCAGTCACAAGG
The DNA here is from genome assembly GCF_062004578.1 of Staurois parvus. Lineage (NCBI taxonomy): Eukaryota > Metazoa > Chordata > Amphibia > Anura > Ranidae > Staurois > Staurois parvus. Next base: position 122,498 of record NW_028318904.1, on the reverse strand, counting down.
CTTGGGGGTGTGGTCATATTTGATTGGCATTGGGGAGAATGGGTCTCTCCTGTAACAATGGTAAGAACCCTCCATCACTGCCTACATATTGGTGCAGTGCTCAACAGGGTGACAACAATACAATTACTTCACTGCAAATGAAGCTTTTGTTGTCAGAATGCTGAAGGAGGTTTCAGGCATTGGCACAGTCACAAGGAATAAAAGCCCCACAATAGAAATCATACAATGCAATTTGCAGTGTAATCTTTAACATTTTAAGCTGCTATTTAAAAAAAAAATTGTACTATAGTTCTGTGTTAAGTCCTGTGGTGCTAGTCCTGGCCTCCCCGGCCTCAATTCACACTTGGCATGAAGTCTGTATGTATGTCTGGGCTTCCTCTGTGCATTCTGGTTTCCGCTCACAATTCAAAACAATTCCTCCTAAATCAGTTCACCAGTACAGCACCAACCCATCATACATTACAAGTCCCTGCATGAGCCATGATCCAATATTGGAACAGTTTAAGGTACATTTTTATAGTCAGCCGCCATACCACAGAGGAAATACTGAACTTACAGGCAGGTCACCAGGATGTGACTTTCCGGCACAGTCAACTGGTGCTTCTCCACCTCTCCAAGTAGGCTGATGAAGCCTGATGGATTCTTCGGGAGAGGTTTGTCCAAGGGCCAGGAGTCCAAGCACCACAGCTTCACCTTCAGGATGTTGTCATAGGTCTGTGGATAACAGAGCTCACTTGTTAGTTAGATCCGTTGTTCCTGCTATTGAATATACAACACAATCTGAAAAAGTAGAGCCTAAAAGAATTGATCTCTGTCATTTCAAAGCCATTGTTTCCAAAATTTAGAGACTCTTTAATGACTTGCATAGTACCACTGGATTAGCGTAAGGCCAACGTGGTGCCAACATTAAAAAGGAGTCAAAGTCTTTATTAAGTAATTATAGACCTGTTAGTGTAACTTCTATAGTTGGGAAGATACTGGAGAGTTTAACAAAAGATCACATAGATGAGTTCTTGCTTGAAAAAATATTTTAGGCAACAGACAGCATGGAGTCATGAAAGACAGAAGTTGTCAAACAAATCTGATTTCTTTTTATGAGGAGGTGAGCAAAACCTTGGACAGAGGGGTGACTGTGGATGTGGTAGACCTGGACAGAGGGGTGGCTGTGGACGTGGTAGACTTGGACAAAGGGGTGGTTGTGGATGTGGTAGACTTGGGCAGAGGGATGGTGGTGGACATGCTATACATGGACAGAGGGGTGGTGGTGGACGTGATATACTTGGATTTTGCAAAAGCATTTGACACAGCTCCCCACACACGGCTAATGTGTAAGGTAAAGTCTACGGGCTGGAAAAGTCTGTATGTAAATGATTAGAAAACTGGCAAAAACATCATATTCAGAGAGTATTGGTTAATGATTCATACTCTGAGTGGTCTAGGGGTGTCAGTGGTGTACCCCAAGGTTCAGTGTTGTTAGTGACGTACCCCAAGGCTCAGTGTTATTAGTGGGGTTCCCCAAGGTTCAGTGTTATTAGTGGTGTACCCCAAGGCTCAGTGTTATTAGTGGGGTTCCCCAAGGTTCAGTGTTATTAGTGGTGTACCCCAAGGCTCAGTGTTATTAGTGGGGTACCCCAAGGTTCAGTGTTATTAGTGGGGTACCCCAAGGTTCAGTGTTATTAGTGGGGTACCCCAAGGTTCAGTGTTGTTAGTGAGGTACCCCAAGGTTCAGTGTTATTAGTGGGGTACCCCAAGGTTCAGTGTTATTAGTGGGGTACCCCAAGGTTCAGTGTTATTAGTGGGGTACCCCAAGGTTCATTATTGGGACCCTTACTTTTTAATCTATTTATAAACAATATGGGGTGTGAGATTATAAATCCCATTTCAGTCTTTGCAGATGACACCAAGCTGTGCCGGGGAATAACGTCCTTACAGGATGTCTCCAATTTACAAGCCAATCTCAATGCTCTGTGTAATTGGGGGGCTATGGGGCCAATGAGGGCTAATGGTGATAAATGTAAGGCTCTGCACTTGGGGGCTAAGAATAAACATGCATCATACATACTAGGGGGGTACAACTGGGGGGGTCAATGGTGAAGAAGGATCTGGGGGGGAGGGCAATGGTGGAGAAGGATATGGTAGATCACAAGCTTAATAATAGCATGCAATGCCAAGCTGCGGGTTCTAGAGGTATAGACTCCAGCCAGAGAGAGAGAGATATAATTTCCCCCGGTACACATAATTAGTAATACCTCATCTGGAATATGCAGCTCAGTTTTGGGCTCCGATTTACAAAAAAGAATATTGGGGAACTGGAGAAAGTACAGAGAAGAACTAAACTGATATGAGGCATGGAGGAGCTCAACTATGAGGAAAGATTAGAGGAACCAAATTTATTCTCTCTTGAGAAGAGGATATTAAGGGGGGATATGATCACCATGTATAATACATAAGGGGGGGGGGTATGAACTCCATGTATAATACATAAGGGTGATATGATCTCCATGTATAATACATAAAAGGGGGGGGGATATGATCACCATGTATAATACATAAGGGGGGATATGATCTCCATGTATAATATATAAGGGGGATATGATCTCCATGTATAATACATAAGGGGGGATATGATCTCCATGTATAATACATAAGGGGGGATATGATCTCCATGTATAATACATAAGGGGGGATATGATCTCCATGTATAATACATAAGGGGGGATATGATCTCCATGTATAATACATAAGGGGGGATATGATCTCCATGTATAATACATAAGGGGGATAAGATCTCCATGTATAATACATAAGGGGGGATATGATCTCCATGTATAATACATAAGGGGGGGATATGATCACCATGTATAATACATAAGGGGGGATATGATCACCATGTATAATACATAAGGGGGATATGATCTCCATGTATAATACATAAGGGGGATATGATCTCCATGTATAATACATAAGGGGGGGATATGATCACCATATATAATACATAAGGGGGGATATGATCTCCATGTATAATACATAAGGGGGGATATGATCACCATGTATAATACATAAGGGGGGATATGATCACCATGTATAATACATAAGGGGGGATATGATCTCCATGTATAATACATAAGGGGGGGGGATATGATCTCCATGTATAATACATAAGGGGGGATATGATCTCCATGTATAATACATAAGGGGGGATATGATCTCTATGTATAATACATAAGGGGGGATATGATCTCCATGTATAATACATGAAGGGGGGGATTTGATCTCCATGTATAATAAATGAAGGGGGGGATTTGATCTCCATGTATAATACATAAGGGGGGGGGGGATATGATGTTCATGTATAATACATAAGGAGGGATATGATCTCCATGTATAATACATAAGGGGGGATATGATCTCCATGTATAATACATAAGGGGGGATATGATCTCCATGTATAATACATAAGGGGGGATATGATCTCCATGTATAATACATAAGGGGGGGATATGATTTCCATGTATAATACATAAGGGGGATATGATCTCCATGTATAATACATAAGGGGGATATGATCTCCATGTATAATACATAAGGGGGGATATGATCTCCATGTATAATACATAAGGGGGGATATGATCTCCATGTATAATACATAAGGGGGGATATGATCTCCATGTATAATACATAAGGGGGGATATGATCTCCATGTATAATACATAAGGGGGGGATATGATTTCCATGTATAATACATAAGGGGGGGATATGATCTCCATGTATAATACATAAGGGGGATATGATCTCCATGTATAATACATAAGGGGATATGATCTCCATGTATAATACATAAGGGGGATATGATCTCCATGTATAATACATAAGGGGGGATATGATCTCCATGTATTATACATAAGGGGGGATATGATCTCCATATATAATACATAAGGGGAGATATGATCTCCATGTATAATACATAAGGGGAGATATGATCTCCATGTATAATACATAAGGGGGGATATGATCTCCATGTATAATACATAAGGGGGGATATGATCTCTATGTATAAATACATCAGTGGTTTATATAGTGAACTCAGTGTAGAGCTCTTCACCCTGAGGTCATCACAGAGGACAAGGGAGCACTCTCTACGTCTGGAGGAAAAGAGATTTAATATCCGAATATGGAAAGGCTTCTTCACAGTGAGAGCTGTGAGCATGTGGAATAGACTCCCTCAAGAGTTGGTTCTGGCCAGCTCAGTGGATTGCTTTAAAAAAGTCCTGGATAGGTCTCTCCCAGCTGGTGGACACGGGTAACTTCTGGAGAATGGAAAGTCCTAGGTCTCTCTTTTCTTTCTTTCTCTATCTTTTTCTACTTCTTTTTGTTTATTATTGTTTTCAAGACACACATCCAGTACTTTGTCTTCGAGGTGGACGGTCATATTGTCTCTGTTACTGATAGCCTAGCAAAGATCTGTCGGATTACCTGTAACATCTCTGATCCAGGGCTGCCTCTTCTGAGCTAAACTTTCTCTTCATATGCTATTGATAGGATTATTGTCCATCAGACACTGTTATCAGTTTACCTGCCTGCGTGCCGCCATTATCCCTTGCAATTGTATTGTATGTTGTACGAGATGCTTCATTTAAAAAGTAAAAAAAATTGCTAATTATAAAAAAAGTCCTGGTTTCTTTCTTGGATACACAGAATATAACTGGATATAACATTTATAGGTAAAGTTGATCCAGGGAATATCCGATTGCCTCTCGGGGGATCAGGAAGGAATTTTGTTCCTGCAGGAGCAAATTGGATCATGCTTTGCTGGGGGGGTTGCCTTCCTCTGGATCAACTGTGGGTAAAGGATATACACTCCCCCCCCCCCCTTTTATGGTTGAACTCAATGGGCTTGTGTCTTTTTTCAGCCAGACTAACTATGTAACTATGAATATAGAGATTTCCCAGGTTATTGGCTCCTCCAGGTAGCTGCCCCCTGATCTCACCTCTTTGGCCTTCCTCAGGCTGAACTTAAAGCCTGTAAATCCATTCCTAGAAGTCCTTGAGGTCATCCTGACCTTGTACATCCCGTAATTGTTCTCTCCTTTATGTGGGAAGAACCAGCAACCGTTCTGTAGAAGATAAAATGGTTATACTCGTCCCAAGCCACAGGGTTCCATAATACATGTGTACAAATGATAAAAATAACAAAGTAATATTAAGCTAATTGTGTGCAATATTTTCTGAAATGTTGCTATGCTGGTGGAGTCATCTTTCCCCTTTGTTGATACTACAGAAGGTCCTTCATAGCCATGTTGGAGATCTCACTTACTTGGAAGAAAAGTAGGATGGTGAAGGAAGGTGGGAGGGTGAAGAACGGTGACTTGGTAATGGATGGTGAGATGGCAATGGACAGTGGGATGGTAAAAGATGGCGGGATGTGGAAGGATGGTGGAATGGTGAAAAAAAATAGGATTGTGAAGGACAGTGGGATAATGAATGAAGGTGAGATGATGGACAGTGGGATAATGAATGAATGTGAGATGGTGAAGGACAGTGGGATAGTGAAGGACTGTGAGATGGTGAAGGAAGGTGGGATAGTAAAGGAAGGGGGGATGGTACAGGATGGTGGTATGGTGAAGGACAGTGGGATAGTGAAGGACAGTGGGATAATGAATGAAGGTGGGATGATGAAGGACAGTGGGATAATGAAGGAAGGTGGGATGATGAAGGACAGTGGGATAATGAATGAAGGTGGGATGATGGACAGTGGGATAATGAATGAATGTCAGATGGTGAAGGACAGTGGGATAATGAATGAATGTAGGATGGTGAAGGACAGTGGGATGGTGAAGGACAGTGGGATAGTGAAGGACTGTCAGATGGTGACGGAAGGTGGGATAGTAAAGGAAGGAGGGATGGTACAGGATGGTGGTATGGTGAAGGACAGTGGGATAGTGAAGGACTGTGAGATGGTGAAGGAAGGTGGGATAGTAAAGGAAGGTGGGATAGTAAAGGAAGGGGGTATGGTACAGGATGGTGGTATGGTGAAGGACAGTGGGATAGTGAAGGACAGTGGGATAATGAATGAAGGTGGGATGATGAAGGACAGTGGGATAATGAATGAAGGTGGGATGATGAAGGACAGTGGGATAATGCATGAAGGTGGGATGATGAAGGACAGTGGGATAATGAATGAATGTCGGATGGTGAAGGACAGTGGGATAATGAATGAATGTAGGATGGTGAAGGACAGTGGGATAGTGAAGGACTGTCAGATGGTGACGGAAGGTGGGATAGTAAAGGAAGGAGGGATGGTACAGGATGGTGGTATGGTGAAGGACAGTGGGATAGTGAAGGACTGTGAGATGGTGATGGAAGGTGGGATGGTAAAGGGAGGGATGGTACAGGATGGTGGTATGGTGAAGGACAGTGGGATGGTAAGGAGTATGAGTAACAATGGGGTAATGTCCATGCTAACCTCATGCAGGTCCTGAGCTCTCTGCATCATCACCATCACTGTACATTTATAATCCCAGACCAGCGCCCAGAAATCGACCAGCGTCTGCCTCATGGGTAGTTGGGTGGCGATCAGGATGTCTTCCTTACTGTTGGACTGAAAGAACAGAGGAACACTGTAGATGAATAATATTCCTAGAAGAGAAGACCACTAAGATACAAAAATAAACTACAAAAATAATGATGCTCCTCTAATGCCGTGTAGGATTTTGTTTTTCAAAGTTACAAGGGGAAAATGATCACTTTGATGTTTTACAACCATGTCTGAGGTGCATTTAAAGTGTGTTTCAGTAGAAGTGAATGGGGATGGTTACAAAGCGTCAATACCTGCTGAACTCTGCAAGCAGCATTAATTTTGTGTGGCAATGCTAATGCTGCCGTATATGTACACGGCTCAAAAAAAATTAAAGGAACACATTTTAATCAAAGTCTAGCATCAAGTCAATGAAACTCCTGGGATATTGATCTGTTCGGGTAAAGTAGCAGAGGAGGTTGTTCATCAGTTTCAGACACTTTGGTGTTAATGAAATTAACAACAGGTGCTGTCAGAGCCTGGGATTGAACCTGGGCCTTCTGCAGTGAGAGGCAGTGTTGCTTCTCACTGAGCCACCTGGAATGCTGGACAGCTCACTTGACAATTCTTTTTATGATCCTGCCTTGGCCTTGTTTGTCTTGAACCTTGAACTCCTTGCTCCTCCCATGAACTTCCTATAAAAGCCATGTCCATGCACTTCCTCCTTGCCAGATTATTGTGCCTTCCCAGCCAATATCCTGCTTACCGTTCCTGCTGCTGTCTACATCTTCGTTACCGACCTTTGGCTTGCTACTGACTACGATTCTGCCTCATCCTATCTACTACCATTGGTGACCGACCCTTGGCTTGTGACTGACTCTGCTTCTGTTTGATCCCTAATCAGTTTGATCCGCTTTTGGTTTCCAGCTTGTTCATTCCCTGGTGGGGTGATCCTGAGATCTGCGACCTGGTATTAGCACGCAGCCAAATCCATCTCCACCATTAGGAGCTCTGGGGAAAACTGGTTAATACTTAGACCCCGCACCTCAGGTGAGCCTGCATCATTTCCAGGGTGATCCGCTGGTGTACCAACCCTGCTGATTTCAGGTAAGCCTTACACTGCTGTAGCAACTGGTTTCTGAACCTGACCCAGACCGTGACAGGTGCACTAGATGGGCAATAATGACACAACCCCCAAAACAGGAATGGTTTTACAGGTGGAGGCCACTGACCTTGTTTTCCCTACTCATCTTTTCTGACTGTTTTTCACTAGTTTTGCATTTGGCTAGGGTCAGTGTTACTACTGGAAGCATGAGGCCATACCTGGACCCTACAGGAGGTTCACAGGCAGTCCAACTCTTCCAGGATGGCACATCAATACGTGCCATTGCCAGAAGGTTTGCTGTGTCTCCCAGAACAGTCTCAAGAGCATGGATGAGATTCCAGGAGACAGGCAGTTACTCTAGGAGAGCTGGACAGGGTCGTAGAAGGTACTTGACCCATCAGCAGGACCGGTATCTGCTCCTTTGTGCAAGGAGGAACAGGATGAGCCCTGCCAGAGCCCTACAAAATGACCTCCAGCAGGCCACTGGTGTGAATGTCTCCGACCAAACAATCAGAAACAGACTTCATGAGGGTGGCTTGACGTCCTCTAGTGGGCCCTGTGCTCACTTCCCATCACCATAGAGCCGGATTGGCATTTGCCATTGAACACCAGCATTGGCAGGTCCACCACTGGCGCCCTGTGCTTTTCACAGATGAGAGCAGGTTCACCCTGAGCACATGTGACAGACGGGAAAGGGTCTGGAGAAGCCATGGAGAACGTTCTGCTGCCTGTAACATGGTTCAGGAGGACCGATTTGGTGGTGGATCAGTGATGGTCTGGGGAGGCATATCCATGGAGGGACGCACAGAACTCTACAGGGTAGACAATGGCACCCTGACTGCCATTAGGTATGGGGATGAAATCCTTGGACCCATTGTGAGACCCTACACTGGTGCAGTGGGTCCTGGATTCCTCCTGGTGCATGACAATACCCGGCCTCATGTGGGAAGAGTATGCAGGCAATTCCAGGAGGATGAAGGAATTTATACTATTGAATGACCCCCACGCTCACCTGACCTAAATCCAATAGAACACCTCTGGGATGGCATGTTTTGGTCCAGCTGACGCTGCCAGGTTGCACCTCCGACTGTCCAGGCGCTCAGTGATGCCCTGGTCCAGATCTGGGAGGAAATACCCCAGGACACCATCCGTCATCTCAGAAGCATGTTGACAGGCATGCATACAAGCATGTGGGGGCCATAAAGACTACTGAGGACCATTTTGAGTTGCTGCAATGACATTTCAGCAAAATGGACTCGCCTAAATTCAGTCCTCTGTAGACTGATAATTTTAATTTCAATCAAACAATGGGGCATCCTTACATCCCTAACACACTACCACGTCTATATCAGTATACAGTGGTGTTGAAAATACTAGCAGTCAGACATCACTAACCGGATCAATCACTGTTTTTGGTGGAAATGATATTTCTACATGGCAAATAATTTCCTAGCAGGTGTAGTAGAGTCATAGAAATCCAACAGACCCAACAGTCATGACATGCATGCTGCTGATTCTGTGTCATTGAATCACTCATTGAAAGGGGCATGTTCACAATAATAGCAGTGTGGAGTTCTATTAGTGAGGTCATTCATTCTTTGATAAACAGGTGGCAATTATTGCCCTTATTTAAGGAAGGAAGGCAGCAAATGTTGGACATGCTGGTTACAGTGCATTTCTTTCTGAAATTCTGAGGAAAATGGGTCGTTCCAGACATTGTTCAGAAGAACAGCGTACCTTGATTAAAAAGTTGATTGGAGAGGGGAAAACATATAAAGAAGTGCAGAAAATGATCGGCTGCTCAGCTAAAATGATGGCAAATGCTTTAAAATGGCAACCAAAACCTGAAAGACGTGGAAGAAAGCGAAAAACTACCATTGGAATGGATAGAAGAATAGCCAAAATGGCGCGGACTCAGCCAACAATCAGCTCCAGGAAGATGAAAGAAGGTGTGACGTTCCCTGTGAGGACTGTTACAATTAGAAGATGCCGATGTGAAGCCAAGCTATCTGCAAGAAGTCCCCGCAAAGTCCCACTGTTGGGAAAAAGACGTGTGCTGAAGAGGTTACAATCTGCCAAAGAGCACATTGACTGGCCTAAAGAGAAATGGTGCAACATTTTGTGGACTGATGGAAGTAAGATTGTTCTTTTTGGGTCTAGTGGCCGGAGACAGTTTGTCAGACGACCCCCAAACACTGAATTCAAGCCACAGTACACTGTGAAGACCGTGAAGCATGGTGGTGCAAGCATCATGATATGGGGATGTTTCTCATACTACGGTGTTGGGCCTATTTATCGCATACCAGGGATCATGGATCAGTTTGAATCCATCAGAATACTTGAAGAGGTCATGCTGCCTTATGCTGAAGAGGAAATGCCCTTGAAATGGGTGTTCCAACAAGACAACGACCCCAAACACACCAGTAAACGTGCAACATCTTGGTTCCAGACCAACAAGATGGACGTTATGGAGTGGCCAGCCCAATCCCCGGATCTTCATCCAATAGAAAACTTGTGGGGTGACATCAAAAATGCCGTTTCTGAGGCAAAACCAAGAAATAGAGAAGAACTGTGGAATTTGGTCCAATCATCCTGGGCTGGAATACCTGATCACAGGGGCCAGAAGTTGGGGGACTCCATGCAACACAGATGTACAGCAGTTCTCAGAAACAGTGCGACTACAACCAAATATTCATGAAGTCATTCAAAGGAAAGCAAAATCTTCAAACATTTCTCAGTTTATATAGTGAATGTTGGAGTTTGTAAAGAAGAATACAAACACTGCGATTTTTTTGAACCGTCTAAAAAAATGGAAGAAAAGTGAATATTAGAGGAACAACACAAATTTGATGTATTTTTCTTCATGTTGTGATTTGGAATAGAATGTGTCGTGTTCCCAATGCATTTGTGTGGATGGAAATAAAAGGATTAGAAGGATTTTCAGCTTTATTCACTTTTTTCAACACACTGCTATTATTTTGAACACAACTGTAGAGATCCAGCAGAAGATTCGTCCCCATTGAGATCTGATGTGTTTTCAAAGTCTTCCTTTTCATTTTTTTGAGCAGTGTACTTCCATCCACTCCCTATTTTAACCATTTTGAGTGGTGTTGATAAGCGGATTGTAAGCAGAAAAAAATTCAACCCAACTGCTTGTGAAGGAGTCCCTACAGAGTAAGAGAATTAAACTATATTGCCAAAAGTACTGGGATGCCTGCATTTACATGCATAGGAACTTTAATGTCCGTAGAGTTCAATATTGAGTTGGCCCCGCCCTTTGCAGCTATAACAGCTTCAACTCTTCTGGGAAGGCCGTCCACAAGGTTTAGGAGGGTGTCTATGGGAAGGTTGGACTATTCTTCCAGAAGCACATTTGCCAGGTCAGGCACTGATGTCGGGGGGAGAAGGCCTGGCTTGCAATCTCCACTCTAATTCATCCCAAAGGTGTTCTATGGGGTTGAGGTCAGGATTCTGTGCAGGCCAGTCAAGTTCCTCCACCCCAAACTGGCTCATCCATGTCTTTATGGACCTTGCTTTGTGCACTGGTACACAGTCATGTTGGAACAGGAAGGGACCATCTCCAAACTCTTCCCACAAAGTTGGGAGCATGAAATTGTCCAAAATGTCTTGGTATGCTGATGCCTTAAGAGCTCCCTTCACTGGAACTAGGGGGCCAAGCCCAACCCCTGAGAAACAACCCCACACCATAATCCCCCTCTCCACCAAACTTTACACTTTGGACAATGCAGTCAGGCAAGTACCGTTCTCCTGGCAACTGTCAAACTCAGACACGACCATTGGATTGCCAGACAGAGAAGTGTGATTGGTCCCTTCAGAGAACACATCTCTACTGCTCTACAGTCCAGTGGCGGCGTGCTTTACACCACGGCATCCAACGCTTTGCATTGCACTTGGTGAAGTAAGGCTTGGATGCAGCTGCTCGGCCATGGAAACCCATTCCATGAAGCTCTCTACGCACTGTTGTTGTGCTCATCTGAAGGTCACACCAAGTTTGGAGGTCTTTAGCTATAGACTCTGCAGAGAGTTGGTGACTTCTGTGAACTGTGCGCTTCAGCATGCGCTGACCCCGCCCAGTCATGTGACATGGCCTACCACTGGGTGGCTGAGCCAGGAAATGTCACGGATGGACTTATTGCACAGGTGGCCACCTATCACGGGACCATGCGTGGAGTCACTGAGCTCCTGAGAGAGACCCATTCTTTCACCAATGTTTGTAGAAGCAGTCTGCATGCCTAGGGGCTTGATTCTATACACCTCTGTCCATTGAGGGGATTGGAACACCTGAATCACATGATTTGGAGGGCGGGGACAATACTTTTGGCAGTATAGTGTATATCCTGAGACGCAAATTATTTCTGTGTGTCACAGCCCCACCTCCTGATACATGACAGAACTGGCACATTCAGTATATAATACAAATTTGTTAAGTTAATGAGTATTCATAAACCAGTGAATTTGTACTAATTTTTTTATTAGTGGATGTAATGTGAAACGCACACTTTATAGGGACTGGGATCTTTCAGCTTGGCTTGGCTTGGTCCCTCCTGTTTGGGAAGTTACTTTCCTTTCAGAATCCACATTTTCTCTGGGGTACTATACTGCAAATTTCTCCCACAAATGCTGACAATTGATTGCAGACAAGATTTATTCATTTGCACACACAAAAAAGTATTTTTTCTAACAAATTCATCCAAGACCATGTTGCAAAAATGAACACACCCCAATGAAAGTCTAAGGAGCAAAGCTAAATTTTAGACACCAAAATCCTAATGAACAAGAATTCAACTCCAGGTGAGTCTAATTATTCATTAAACAGGTGTCCAGCAGACAGGTGATTATAAAAGGACGTTACTTAAAGAAAACCCCGCCTTATTTCATGCTGTCAGCGAGGGCACCACATGGAAGAGAAATGTAACAAGGCTTGAGAAAGAAAATAATTTCTTTATACAAGAAAGGTGAAGGCTACAAGAAGATCAGCAAAGCTTTACTTATCAGTCAGAATACTAGAGCAAAAGTGATATAAAAATTTAACAAAGATGGAACTGCAACCATCTCACAGAGACGTCCAGGCCATCCACAGAAGTAAACACCTCGACAGGAGCATCTTCTGATGGGAGGTTTTTTAAAAAATTGCCACGCAAGTTCACTGTAGTTAGCTAAAGAAGTAGAAAGCCAAACTGGGGTGATTGTTTCCCGTGACACAATACAGAGTACACTGCAGAGGAATGGCATGCATGGGTGTTGTCCATGAAGGAAGCCTCTTCTACAGTCCATGCACAAAAAAGCCCGCCTAAAATTTGCCAGAGCCCATGCTGGAAAATAAGGAGATTACTGGGACTCTGTACTCTGGAGTGATGAGACCAAGATAAATGTTTTTGGAACTGATGGCTTTAAAACTGTATGGTGTCACAAAGGTGAGGAGTACAAAGGAAAATGCATGGTGCCTACAGTGAAACATGGTGGTGGCAGTGTCCTCCTGTGGGGCTGCATGAGTGCTGCTGGTGTCAGGGAGCTGAATTTCATTGATGGTGTCATGAATTCACAGATGAACTGCTCTATATTGAAGGAGAAGATGCTCCCATCACTCCGTGCCCTCGGTCGTTGTGCACCTTTCCAACATGACAATGATCCAAAACACACATCTAAGGCCACTGTTTGCATTTCTGAAGAAGAACGGGGCAAAGTGATTCCGTGGCCAAGTATTTAGTCAGTCACCAATTGTGCAAGTTCTCCCACTTACAAAGATGAGAGAGGTCTGTAATTGGCATCATAGGGAGACCTCAACTATGAGAGACAAAATGAGAAAACAAATCCAGACAATCACATTGGCTGATCTGGAAAGAATTTATTTGCAAATTATGGTGGAAAATAAGTATTTGGTGAATATGAAAAGTTCATGTCAATACTTTGTTATATATCCTTTGTTGGCAATGACAGAGGTCAGACGTTTCCTGGAAGTCTTCACAAGGTTGGCACACACTGTTGCTGGTATGTTGGTCCATCCTCCATGCAGATCTCCTCTAGAGCAGTGATGTTTTGGGGCTGTCGCTGGGCAACACGGACTTTCAACTTCCTCCAAAGGTTTTCTATGGGGTTGAAATCTGGAGACTGGCTTGGCCACTCCAGGACCTTGAAATGCTTCTTACGAAGCCACTCCTTTGTTGCCCGGGCGGTATGTTTGGGATCATTGTCATGTTGGAAGACCCAGCCACGTTTCATCTTCAATGCCCTCGCTGATGGAAGGAGGTTTGCACTCAAAATCTCACGATACATGGCCCCATTCATTCTGTCCTGTACATGGATCAGTCGTCCTGGTCCCTTTGCGGAGAAACAGCCCCAAAGCATGATGTTGCCACCCCCATTCACAGTAGGTATGGTGTTCTTTGGATGCCACTCAGCATTCTCTCTCCTCCAAACACGACGAGTTGTGTTTCTACCAAACAGCTCTAATTTGGTTTCATCTGACCATATGACATTCTCCCAATCCTCTTCAGGATCATCCAAATGCTCTCTAGCAAACTTCAGACGGGCCCCGGACATGTACTGGCTTAAGCAGGGGGACACGTCTGGCACTGCAGGATCTGAGTCCCTGGCGGCGTAGTGTGTTACTGATGGTAGCCTTTGTTACGTTGGTCCCAGCTCTCTGCAGGTCATTCACTAGGTCCCCCCGTGTGGTCCTGGGATTTTTGCTCACCGTTCTTGTGATCATTTTGACCCCACGGGGTGAGATCTTGCGTGGAGCCCCAGATCGAGGGAGATTATCAGTGGTCTTGTATGTCTTCCATTTTCTAATTATTGCTCCCACAGTTGATTTGTTCACACCAAGCTGCTTGCCTATTGCAGATTCAGTCTTCCCAGCCTGGTGCAGGTCTACAATTTTGTTTCTGGTGTCCTTCGACAGCTCTTTGGTCTTCACCATAGTGGAGTTTGGAGTGTGACTGTTTGAGATTGTGGACAGGTGTCTTTTATACTGATAACAAGTTCAAACAGGTGCTATTGATACAGGTAATGAGTGCAGGACAGAGGAGCCTCTTAAAGAAGAAGGTACAGGTCTGTGAGAGCCAGAAATCTTGCTTGTTTGTAGGTGACCAAATACTTATTTTCCACCATAATTTGCAAATAAATTCTTTCCAGATCAGCCAATGAGATTGTCTGGATTTGTTTTCTCATTTTGTCTCTCATAGTTGAGGTCTCCCTATGATGCCAATTACAGGCGTCTCTCATCTTTGTAAGTGGGAGAACTTGTACAATTGGTGGCGGACTAAACACTTTTTTGCCCCACTGTATATATTAAAAAAATGTTGCAATAATATATAAATATACTACGTTTATGTTGCTTTCTAATAATGATGCTCCTTTATAATAATCCCGCCTTTTTCCGTGTCCGGGAAGCACTGAGTTGGGATGATCCTTACATTCACAAACACAGCATTGATGTATCCAGGAGCCTCCCGCGTGTTCAGTGCGGACATCAGGGCTGGCCGCCAGTGATCACCTGCAGACAGAGAGAACACTTTAGGTGAGAAGACATCTGGCCATGTGTCAGAGTTTTACTTTATCTTTTGGCTGTAAAATCCCCACCAAAATCTGTTTCTTAGTTTTGTAAGGATATTGGGAGGGTTAGAAGGGTCAGCATACAAAGGAGTGCTTTATGGTAAGAGTGGTACAGCTGAGGAAAGTCACAGACTGTAAAGGAGGACTTGTACCTCACAACTTGTTATAGTGATCACATGCATGCAATTAAACAGTCAGCCTGAATGTAAACGCTGCCACCTACCTGCTGCAGTGGGATCTGCAGTACCACTTGTTTGATAGTGTAATTGTCAGATACAGTTGCATTATCAAAAATAATAATACATTTATCGTAAAGAGTAGAAATGTTATTTTCCCTAAATTATTGCCAGTGTCTAATAAATACAATATATCCAAATAAAGCTTTATTTTTTAGGTATTCAAATTAGTCATAGAGTTATTATCAAGTTAACGGATGCATGGCTACACTGCGTACAAATAAGGTTTCATTTGGAAATATTTTGATCCAGGGACTACTTCCAACTGCCTTTGAGGTACTTCAAATATACACTCACTGGCCACTTTATTAGGTGCACCTGTCCAATTGCTTGCTGACACAAATTGCTAATCAGCCAATCACACGGCTGCAACTCAATGCATTTAGGCATATAGATGTTGTGAAGACCACTTGCTGAAGTTCAAACCGAGCATCAGAATAGGGAAGAAAGGGGATTGAAGTGACTTTGAACGTGGCGTGCTTGTTGGTGTCAGACGGGCTGGTCTGAGTGTTTAAAAAACTGCTGATCTACTGGCATTTTCACGCACAACCATCTCTAGGGTAAGAATCCTGAAGCCCCTCAACTCAAGGTCACCATAATATCACAATATATACACTCAGCAGCCACTTTATTAGGTCCACCTGCTCAATTGCTTGGTAACACAAATTGCTAATTAGCCAATCACATGGCAGCAACTCAATGCATTTAGTCATGCAGATGTGGGGAAGACGTGCTGATGTTCACCGAGTATCAGAATGGGAATTTAATGGACTTTGAATATGGCATTAATGTTGGTGCCAGAGGGGTAGTCTGAGTATTTCTGAGTATTTCAAAAACTGCTGTTCTACTGGGATTTTCACGTACAACCATCTCTACAGAGAATGGTCTGAAAAAGAGAAAATATCTAGTGAGAAGCAGTTGGGTGGAGGAAAATGCCTTGTTGATGTCAGAGGAGAATGGGCAGACTGGTTGGAGATGATAGAAAGGCAACAGTAACTCCCATAACCACTCGTTACAACCAAGGTATGCACAATACCATCTCTGAATGCTCAACGCATCCAACCTTGAAGCAGATGGATTACAGCAGCAGCAGAAGACGACTCTGGGTGCCACTCCTGTCAGCTAAGAACAGGAAACGGAGGCTACAATTGTCACAGGCTCACCAAGATTGGACAATAGAAGATTGGAAAAACGTTGCCTGGTCTGATGAGTCTGGATTTCAGCTGCGACATTCAGATGGTAGGGTCAGAATTTGGTGTAAAAAACATGAAAGCATGGATCCATCCTGCCTTGTATCCACGGTTCAGGCTGGTGGTGTCATGGTGTGGTGGATCCATCCTGCCTTGCATCAACGGTTCAGACTGGTGGTATCGTGGTGTGGGGGATCCATACTGCCTAGTATCAATGGTCCATGGATGTGCAGCCGACAAATCTGCAGCAACTATGTGATGCCATCATGTCAATATGGACCAAAATCTCTGAGGAATGTTTCCAACACCTTGTTGGATCTATACCAAGAAGAATGAAGGCAAAAGGGGGTCCAACTCAGGACTAGCATTTTCTTCCCTGAAGATATGCACTTGTAAATGGCTGTGCCAAATATCATTGCGACATAAAAAACTTGCCACATAAAACATTGCTACAGCCACAATTCTATTCTCCAGGGTCTTTGCTTTAAATATATATATAATTTTTGGAACTTCCAAGTAGTGCAGCAAAACATGCTGATTTGTGTGTGGAAAAAAAAATTGCTCCAAACAGCAAGTGATTAATTGGTAATTAATAAAATACATAATTTGTTTAAAGAAAAAGAGAAAAAAAAAAAGACAATTTCCCCCCAAAATATTACATTGTTCCCCTATAAAACAGTGATATCACCTGGCAGGATATTGGGGTTGCGATTCTTCTCCAGGTTTTCCAGCTTATTTCCTTCTTTACATTGATAGATCTGATATAATTCTGTGAGTTTCTCCAGATCCTGAAAGGAAAATCCTTTTGTTAAAGATTTACACTATATTGCCAAAAGTATTGTCCCCGCCCTCCCAATCATGTGATTCAGGTGTTCCAATCCCCTCCATGGACACAGGTGTATACAATCCATCCCCTAGGCATGCAGACTGCTTCTACAAACATTGGTGAAAGAATGGGTCGCTCTCAGGAGCTCAGTGACTCCAAGCGTGGTCCCGTGATAGGTGGCCACCTGGGCAATAAGTCCATCCGTGACATTTCCTGGCTACTAAATATTCCACACTCAACTGTTAGTGGGATTATAACAAAGTGGAAGCGACTGGGAACAACAGCCACCAAGTGGTAGGCCACGTCACATTTCAGAGCATGCTGAAGCGCACAGTGCACAAAAGAACTGTCTGCAGAGTCAATAGCTAAAGACCTCCAAACTTGGTGTGGCCTTCAGATGAGCCCAACAACAGTGCGTAGAGAGCTTCATGGAATGGGTTAACATGGCCGAGCAGCTGCATCCAAGCCTTCCATCACCAAGTGCGATGCAAAGTGTCAGATGCCGTGGTGTAAAGCACGCTGACACTGGACTCTAGAGCAGAGGAGACGTGTTCTCTGGAGTGACCAATCACGCTTCTCTGTCTGGCAATCCAATGGATGTGTCTGGGTTTGGTGGTTGCCAGGAGAATGGTACTTGCCTGACTGCATTGTGCCAAGTGTAAAGTTTGGTGGAGAGGGGATTATGGTGTGGGGTTGTTTTTTTAGGGGTGGGGCTTGACCCCTTAGTTTCAGTAAAGGGAATTTTTAATTCATCAGCATATCAAGACATTTTGGACAATTTCATGCTCCCAACTTTGTGGGAAGAGTTTGGGGATGGCCCCCTCAACATGACTGCGCACCAGTGCACAAAGCAATGTCCATAAAGACATGGAGGAGCCAGCTTGGGGTGGAGGAACTTGACTGGCCTGCACAGAGTCCTGACCTCAACCCCATAGAACACCTTTGGGATGAATTAGAGCAGAGACTGTGAGCCAGGCCTCCTCCCCCGACATCAGTGCCTGACCTGACAAATGTGCTTCTGGAAGAATGGTCCAACCTTCCCATAGACACCCTCTTAAACCTTGTGGACGGCCTTCCCAGAAGAGCTGAAGCTGTTATAGCTGCAAATGGCGGGGCCAACTCAATATTGAACCCTTCGGACTAAGACTGTAAGGACCTTAAACGTCACATGTGTGGAAAGGCCGGCGGAACCAATACGTTTGGCAATATAGTGCATATTATCTTTTATATATGACATGAAGAATATAGACAGATATGAAGAATTATGACCAAAAATTTTGAATGAGATGGTGTGGAGTAGAGAAGGTACAGGACGGTGTACAGAATGAGGAATTGTGGAATAAGCAACATACAGTTCAATGTATAACACACAGTAAGGTATTGTTCTCTTCAGTGCACACCAATGCACATATACAGAGCAGTATAGAGCACCACACTCCACAGGTGTGAGAACTCTGTAGATTGAGGTTTCCAGAGGTTCAGCTCATGAACCAGTAGAAGGTCCTCTGAGACTTCTGTCCAATGCGGACTTCCTGCTTGAGTCACACACTGGATTATACATGGATTATGTGTGCCACTCACACAGCTTCAGAATCTGAGGTCTGGCAGATGACTACAGAGGAAGCAGAAGTGACTGCACCAGGCAATGGCAGCCGCCACAACACCAGCCAGTTCCTGAAACTACTTCTCAGTGTCCTGAATCATATGGGACAGCCCAAAGGACATGGTCACTGCAGGACACTGGACTGTTCCACAAGATCTGGTATACTTGGCAACCTTACAGTCCACATACCAAACGTAAACCTGTGTAAGCTCTATCTATGACCAACATGGAGCTTACACAGGAATTAGAATCATGGCTCTAGAAGAGGAACCCAGCAGAGTTACCAGGGGTAGCGGTTGACCTATCA
Organism: Staurois parvus; assembly: GCF_062004578.1. Lineage (NCBI taxonomy): Eukaryota > Metazoa > Chordata > Amphibia > Anura > Ranidae > Staurois > Staurois parvus. The sequence goes on along the minus strand of NW_028318904.1, from coordinate 103,142 downwards.
GAAGAACCTGTTGCCATACCTGGGATGGGCAGTGTGACAGATTCCCTTTAACATGTTTAGCACCCTCCTAGGAAAACTAGGGGGGGCTAGATAATTATTTTTTAGACAGGAGGCTGAATAGCAGTTGGAAGAAATAGCCAGAGGGGCCAAATTTGGGTCAGGGCTGAGAGGCTCTGCAGATCAACTCTCTGAAACCTTCCCCTGATCTAGAGACTTGGAGAAGTCTCTAAAGCTCAGTGGGCGGGGGTGACGAGAGGCTGGGCTGTTTGCCTAAAGGATCTCAACCAGTCCCCAAGCAGGAGGTTTGGCAAGGGGGTGGGACAGCTTTTAGGCAGAGCTGAGCCTACTCAGTTGAAGAGGGAGAGTTCGGGTGGAAGATGTGAGAGCAGGAGCAGGAGTGTGGAGTGTGGGATGGGGCTCAGGAAAGGGGCCCGCTACGAGGATAGACTTGACAAAGGGAAAGCTGAACATCCCCAGCTATCTTAGAGAGGGCCATCTGTGGAGCTCCCCAGCCCCCTGAGAGAGAACCATCTGTGGAGCTCCCCAGCCCCCTGAGAAAGGACCATCTGTGGAGCTATTGAAGGAGCCAGCTCAGCAGAAGGCCTGAAGGCAGCTGCCAACCTGCAGCTTGCAGAAGAGGGACAGTGAGTACTTCTACATCTCCTGGACTGGAGTAGGGGAGAGGGCATTTGGGTGGGAAACCTGACTAGCCCCCGGCTGGACTGTGCTTTTAAAGTGTCAGACACTAGATCCCCTTGTTCAGGGATTCCTACACCAGGAGAGGCTGGATGGCTCTCCTAGAAGAGAAACCCTTCTGAGCACTTGTACATAGTTTCAGGAAGTTGTCCTCAGCTCAACTGTTCCTTGGGCATCCCATGCATTCCTCATCCTCGTCCACGTTCCAATCTCCTAATAAAATCTAAAAAAAAAAAGTTCAAAGGACTGTTTATTGTCTCTGAATTACAAGTCTGGAAGTGCATGTTTCCTGGCTGTGCAGGACTATAGGGGAACCCAAAACTTCAGCAACTCCTAAGGGACTAGTGCTTCAGTGTATAATAAGTTCTTGGAGAGCCAATATCAAATAAATTCCTGACTGAATGAGGTATTACCATTAATAAAGTCCACCAAGGGTTGGGTTGTTTTATGGAGATGTAACGGCCTCCAGTGTTGGTGGTGAAGAGGACACACTGAGTGGTGATGCGGCTCTCTCGTGTAGAAAGCGTTGGCTCACCATTTGTAGTGTTTGTTTCCACTATAAAAATTCACTTTATATGAACACAACTGTCTCATTACCTGGAATTCCTTGTCGTACCCGCTCATGTTGGTCCTCCTATTCCGTACTGACATGTGACGGATGTGTTTCTGGATGTCCGATACCAAAACAATGGTGTTCCCACAGAGGAGAGCTTCCAGCAAGGCATCATAGAGGAAGATGTACTGCTCCTACCGGGAGGGGAGAAAGATCATATATTCTGACCATTGTCATCTGGTGAAGTCATGAGGAACAGAGAGGCTGTGGGGGGACATTAGAGTGCAAGCTCCTCTGGTACAGAGACTGAGGTGACTGTGGGGGAGGGGACAGAGTGTAAGCTCCTCTGGTACAGAGACTGAAGTGACTGTGGGGGAGGGGACATTAGAGCGTAAGCTCCTCTGCTACAGAGACTGATGTGACTGCAGGGGAGGGGACAGAGTGTAAGCTCCTCTGCTACAGAGACTGATGTGACTGCTGGGGAGCGGACATTAGAGTGTAATTTTTTTGTTTATTAAAATCTTGCAAACAAAAAACATCATAAAAAATCATATTTACATATATACAGAATAAAATATATATAATTAAACAAAAGCAGCTTACTTCAGCAAAATAATAACAAATCCTGACCGTCACCTAAACACACCCTCAGGCTAAGAAACGATGAAACATTGATCCCATGCATGCAGCCTTTCTTCAAAAATCTGATGTTACAAAAATCTAGGGGACGTGAAAGGACAGAAAGAGAAGCCACGCCCCCAGAGACTGACAGACAGCAGCTACGGGGACCTGACATTCCTCCACGCCTTTGTCCAGGCTCCCGGCCGCCACCTGTCCTTCTCAAGACCCCGAATCTTCCCAACCTCACCCAGAATGTTGTTCACCACCACCTCGACAGGAAGGACTTTTTTGCAAATGAAAACCCGACACCGTGCATTCCCCGTGTGGTAACGGACTACTAAGCTAACTAGAAAAAAGGGTCTCAAAATCAAAGTCCCGGTGAGTCTGAAAGGCTCCGTAAGACCACTCCGCGTAACTCAAGCGGGAAAGGAAAGGGATCCCCAGAGCCCCACCCACCCGCTTGTAGACTTCTATATTGAAGGGGCACTGAAGCAAGAAATGGTCCATCGTCTCCTCCACCCCACCGCACTCCACTCTTGAACAACCACGGTTCTCCGCAGAGTGATGCTTCAGGTTGCCCTTCACATAGAGTCTGCCATGGAACGAGAGCCAGGCCAAATCCCGAAACTTTAAAGGGATTCTCTCCAGATTCATCAAACGCAGACCCTCACTCATAACCGGGCCTGGGCAATCCCTCAAGGCCAATGGCTCGCTAAAGGCAGATTCAACAACCCTCCTCTCCAGGGCCTTCCTAGGAAGAGACTTAATTTTCTCCGCTGTCGCTCGCCATTGCCGAAGCATTTTCAGACATGGGGCAACATAAGCCAGGAGCTTACCATGTTGGACCCTCAGGCTTTTCACTGGCCCACCATTCTCCCAGCTCCACAGAAAAGGCCTAAATCAGGACTGAAAAATACCAACCCACCCAGGCGGTTCCTCTGCCAGCATGCTACCAAAATTATGTTTCAAAAACATCAGAGAAAAGAAAACCACCGGGTTGACCATACCTAGGCCACCCATCCACCTGGAAAGGTAGGTTACAGACCTCTTAATGAGGTTCAGTTTGTGCCCCCATAACAGCTAGAAGAAACAACTGTAGATCCTCGCATAGACACTGGAACACAGACAAAGCTGACATACAGAAATACCGGGATCAGGTAAGTTTTAATCAGGTCAATCCTTTCCCTGTAAGAGAGTTTCCAATCCTTCCAGCTGGCCACCTTGGCATCGGCATCTTGTAGCCTGCTTACCCAATTTGCAAGGCTATAATCACTGGGACCAAATCTGATGCCTAAAACTTTAATTTCCTGCTGGGGCTCTGGGAAGGCGTCCGGAAGGGTAAAGCCTTCGCCTTCCTCTCCCATCCAGAAAACCTCACTCTTATCCTGATTGATCTTTGAGCCAGATGCCTCAGCATACTGTTCCATCACCGAGACCACCTCCTCCGCCTCCTGCGTCCCGGAGATGAAAACAGACACGTCATCAGCATAGGCCACAACCCTCAGAGGGGGCCCCCCCAGGAATGCCCAAAGGAACTCCACACAATGGTCCACTCTCTAACCTCCGAATGAAGGGATCGATTACAAACTCATATAGCAGAGGACTCAAAGGACACCCCTGACGCACACCTGAGCCAACCTCAAAGGGCCGTCCAATCCAACCATTTACAAGCATGAAGCTTTCAGCCCCTCTGTATAAAGTCTTTAGCCAATCGATAAAGCCCCCCTCCAGGCCATACTTGCCAAGAAGCAGCCATAGGTACTCATGATTGACTCGATCAAAGCTTTGGCCTGATCCTATGCCAGCAGGAACTTTCCCCAGCCTGCAGCCCTACACCGCTCCAGGGCCTCCCAGACAGCTAACAAAGTGCTTCTACCCTGAACCGAACAGTGCTGCTGGCGGGAAAGTAAATTGCCCGCAACAGATGATAAACGCCAGAAAATGATCTTTGCCAGTATCTTCCTATCAACATTGAGGAGGCTAATGGGCCGCCAATTCTCGATTCTGGAAGAATCCTTACCCTTTGACAGAAGAATCACTGCAGATTGTCGCATGGAGGGAGAGAGCGAACCCTCTCTCAGACAGCCATTAAACACCTCCACCAAATATGGGGCCAGAGTCACCTTAAAGTGCTTATAAAACTCGGCTGTCAATCCGTCTGGCCCAGGCGACTTCTTCATGGCAAGCTGATCAATAGCTTTCACCACCTCATCTGCCGTGATGTCTTCTGTCAAACTCACAGGAGAACTGCCATTTTCCAGTCTTGGAGTAGAGTCCAGAAAACCCAACATGCTCGCCCGATCGAGGTCCTTCCTACCCAGGAGGTCAACATAATATGACCTGGAGGTTTCCAGGATCCCCGACTTGGACTTTGTCAGGGAACCTGTACTGTCAACCAGGCCTACAACTGACTTAACTGCTCTACCTTGTTTGCAGTTCTGGTAAGGGTCGGGGAGTGATATCTCCCATAATCCCTTTCCAGAAGCAAAGAGGCATGCCTGTCATATTGACACTGCCTGAGCAAGAGTTGAACCTCAGAGATCACCCCCGGATCTCCATTATTCGAGACAAGCCTATTGAGCTTCCTCCGAAGATGCTGGTAAGTGACATACTTATCAAACTGTTTATTTCTTCCTATGGCCTTGTAAAACCCAACGATCCTTTGTTTTGCAAGCTCCCACCACTCTGACTTACTGCTGCAAAAGTCCATGATTGATACCTGTGCCTGAAAAAAATCCTCAAAGGATTGACTCACCTTCTCATCATCCAGGAGTGCCGAATTCAGTTTCCAGGTACCCCTCCCCCTAGGTGGTGTATCGGGGCTCTCAGGGTCACAGACAGAATACAGTGATCGGAAAACTCCACCGCCTGACACACTGGTGCCGAGAAGGCGGAGTTCCCCTATCTATTCTACTCTGACTAGCACCTTGCTGAAAAGTGAATCCCGTGTCGTCTGGGCAGCAATGAATGTGCACATCAACCAGACCTGTCTCTCTAGCCGTCACAGTCCAGCCTGACTCCGGTCCCTCTCCTGTCCTTAGTCCTAGTGAAGGTGTTAAAGTCACCACCGAAGACAACTTGCTGGGCTGTAAAAAGGAAAGGCTTGATCTTCATGAAGAGGCGTTTCCTGTCCCATTTTGTCTGAGGCCCATAGATGTTAATCAGGCGCAGGTCCTGACCCCCCATGGAGACGTCTAAGACCATGCATCTCCCCATTTCTACCTCAATAATCCGCCGACAGGTTACCATGCCAGAAAAAAGTACCACAACTCCAGTGTAAGGCTCAGCCGCAAGAGACCAGAAGGAGGGGCCGTGCCTCCACTCCTTCGCCAAATGAACATACCCCAAACTGGACAACCTGGTCTCTTGCAAAAAGAAAATGTCAGCATCAAACCTGCTGAGCAAAAATAAGGCCATGTTACGAGCACTTACTGATTTTATGCTGGCGACATTAATGGTCGCCACCTTCAACGGAGTGGGAACCGCCATCAGGATGATCGAGGCACATGTTTCTTAGCCTGCTTACCCCCCTCCCTACTTGGAGACCCTACACGCTTCAATGTCCTCTGTGATTCCTCCTCCATGGAAACCATAGACTCATCATCTGAAGATCCCTCATCTTCCACTTCAGATAACACATCAAAAGTGTTTGACACCTCCACCCTCCCAGGGTCAGGTACAGGCACATCCTTCTTCCGTTTCTTCTTCCCAGACTTCCTTTTTGCCTCCAACCACTCCATATCATAATTTGATAACCCACACTGCAAAGCCCCCTCCCCTTCTACCATCACCAACATCATCCACCCCACTCTCTCCACTCACCACAGCAGTCCCCCGACCTTCACCCCAACACCCCCACCATCATTCACTCTACCCCCCAGTGCCTCACGCCCTCTAATCCTCAGACGCTGGGGAGCAGGGGTCGGTGTAACCATACACTTTGGTCCAGCTCCCTCCACAGCCCCCACTACCTCTGGGGAAACTGACACAGGAGGATCAGACACAACATCCACAGACACTGACTCAGGGGGCACAACACCAGGAGATGACACATTGGATGGATCATCAGACACTGGGACCACAGGGACAGAGACAATGGGGACCCCTGGCACAGCCTTCCTCTCCTCTGCCTCCTCCATGTCCAGACAAAAAAGTTCTTCCATCAAAGCTAACTGGTTATGCATGGCCTCAGGGCACCGGTTGTACGAATGGCCAACCTTATTACACAGATTGCACCTGATGATGTTACAATCCTTAGCCAGATGCCCCAGATCCTGACATAGAGAGCACTTCATCTCTGGACATGAGGAGGCAAAGTGACCCCGAGAACCGCACTTATTGCAGAGCTTGGGCTGGCCAGGGTAGAACACCACAATCCTATCCTTCCCAATGAAGGCTGAGGAGGGCAGATGCTGGACCACATTCCTGCACACATACAACCTCATCTGTACCAACCACCCACCAGTCCATATCCCTCTCTCATCCACAATCTTCTTCAGGGGTGTAAGTAGCTCCCCAAATCTCCTCAGCCAGACAGCCAAGTCAGCAGAAGGGATCGACTCATTCCTTACTAGAATGGTGACCGTCTTAACTAGAGGTTGGCATGAGACAACCTTTGGGACGAGTCCCTTCCACTCCGGCAGACCCTTATACATGTGTTCATATTTCTCCCAGAATATATCCAGAGACTCGGGGCGCACAAAGGACAAGTCATATTCATAGGATCCCACCGGACTGATCAAAGCGAAGATCTCATCAGCCTTAAAGCCCATCTCCAAAATCCTGTCCACCACCAACTTCCTGACTGGGGGAGCACCCCCACCTTCCCACCTGAGCTGCACCAAATTCCTCCTCCTGAAGGATAGGGGTGCAGATGGCGGACCTGCAGCAGACCTCCCCCCAGAGCTGACAGCCTGATGTGACCCCCTCCTCCCAGCCAGAGCCCCAGCATAGGTCTTATTTGCAGCATTAGTTGTAGTGGACCTTAAAGCTGCACCCTGCCCATTGGTTGCAGAAACCTCAGAACCCCCGCTCTGCAAACTACCATCAGAGGCAGCAGCAATCACTCCATCCACCAACACACAGGCATTCCCCTTTCCAGCATTGCAAGCACTCTTATCATTCACATGTTTCCTTTCACTCATGGCACTACTGCTCCCAGCAGACCCACTCACACCAGATGCTCCTGTCTTGCCCTCCCCCAACATACTCCTCTTAGGCAAAAGCCTTCCACTCCTGGTCTCTCCCCCCTGGGTTTCAGCAACACCTTTTATAGTGCAGCTGACATTTTCCCTCCCACCATTTCTGCTGCATTTGCAGCCATCAGTAGGGATTGTCCAGCCAAAATGTCAGATCCCACCTTTACCTTCCCCCCAGCAGAGTCCACAGTCACAGGGTTCCTGGTATCAGAGTCCACAGTCCCAGCAGAGTGCAGTCCTGCAGGCACAGCAGCCATCTTCCCTGCAGAGCTCTGTGCACACACAGGAGGATTTCCCTCCAAAACCCAGCTGTGCACATGGCTGTCCATACTGGAGTCCAAACTGTCACTTTTAATAAAGCATGGCTTTGCTGTCTTTTTCTCCTTTACAGGACCAGGTACAGAGTACTCACCGTCAACCTCATCCGCAGAATCCTCGGAAAAGCGGAAGGTTCTTCCACTTAGGGGAGACTCCATTTCATTGATGAACTTTAGCAGCCCTCCGCCATGTTCCTCTACCTCCTGTGCTGTTCCTCCAGCTTGCTGGGGAGGGAGGCAGAGGCTGACATTTCCTCCAGGGAAGCAGATCCTGAGGTGGATGGGATAGCAGGGGCAGCATCCAGGACCCCCTCCTCGCTCTCCACCCGTACTGCCACCGCCGATGCTGGATCCTTACTGGAGTCTCCCTTCATCTTCCGGAACCTTTCCTCATTCTGGAACTTTTCTTTGAAAGCTCCGCTCTTCTCCTTCAGCGCTTTCACCAAACTCTGCTGCTTCTTGATGGCGACCTCCAAACCTTTCATCTCCGGCTTCAGACTCTGCCGCTTGCTGCTCCATGCCTTATCATGGAGAACTTTCTTCTTCTTATAATCTGCTTTCAGGTTCATCAGCTTTTCCTCCTCCTTTGCAATTCTTACTAAATAATCAGCAATCCGCTGTCTGAAGACAGGGAGGGATTCCCCTCTTTTAGGGCCACAGCCAAGGTCTTCAGGTGTAGGTGAAGCATGGGAGGGCAAGCTGGGTCCATCAGGGGGAACTTGGCCTGAGCCTATCCCAGAAGAGGCCATGTTTCTGGGGCCAGGCGAGCAGGCCTGGCCCCCTAGTGTCTGGAGAGAGAGAGCAACTGCACCACAACCTCTCTGGTGCAGAGTGGAAGCTCCTCTGGTACAGAGACTGTGGGGGAGGGGACATTAGAGTGTAAGCTCCTCTGGTACAGAGAATGATGGGACTGTGGGGGAGGGGACATTAGAGTGTAAGCTCCTCTGGTACAGAGAATGATGGGACTGTGGGGGAGGGGACATTAGAGTGTAAGCTCCTCTGGTACAGAGACTTATGTGACTGTGGGGGAGGGGACATTAGAGTGTAAGTGTCATGGTCGCCCAATCGCCACCCTCAACAAGCGACAATCACACAACCGCGACCAACAATAATATGTCATGACCGCGGCATCAGACCCCAGACCTTCTCACCAAACTTGTGACCAAAGGACCGGCCGATCTAAAACCGCGATGTGACGTGCGTAACAATGCCACACTCAGCTGCGTCCTGCACAACGATTGTCCAGCTAATAGAATGCAATCGACGCACCGGCAGCCTGAATGCGCTTGTTACTGGGTCGGGTTAATTACGCAACTAACCCTTCACTGCCACCACCCCTTTTTGTAAAGAGAAAGGGGAAACTCTCTTTATCCAATATACACTGTAATGGTTGAAAAGTCGCCTGTCCAATACGGTCACTGCAGGCCGATTGGGCAGAGGATTAAACAAACACAGTGGCGTCTCTTCAAAAGGCAGGAATTTGTGAATTGCAAGTGCTTAGAAACAGTTTAACACTTTCAGAAAGAAAGATTTATTACTAAAAGAGTCAAACAGGTGCAATAAAATATTTACAAAGAAAATGTAACTAGATATATATATATATTTATATATAAAAACAGCATATCACAGCCAAGAGATAACAGGGAGAAGTTAAAAGGTTAAGTTACTTGCCATGTTGCAGAGTGGAAAGGGTCTTTGATCTCCTGCTGTTACAATGTTAAAATTAGGAGATCTCTTTAGCTTATCCTCAGGCCTACAGCCTGTGCTTTTTTAAAGTCCCCCAGCAGGGGGGTGCCTTTGAGTAACTGGCCAATACTCTGTTTAGGGAGGGATCTCGGGCGGACTCTGAATTAAAACCAATATCTTCATAATCCATGATATGAAACACAGGGGACAAACTGACTTGAGGAACGTTCATTTCATTCTGTCACCTTTAACTGTTAGGTTTTGTGAGGTTACAATCTCTTTCAATTCCTGGGAGAAGCTGCCTTATCTGTTTTATGATGGGTGAGCCTACACAGGTTCTTGGGTAAGTGCTTCCCAATTCTCTGAGGAACACTGGCCTTATCATGAATTAGGTGAGGAAGGCTACACTTTCACAGACTGCTTGACACCGAACTAGGGATGCCTTGCCCTGCTATTGACCCATAACCAGCACACACACCATCTGTCACTGTGCCTCTCAGGAAGGGAGGGGGAAGGGAATAAAGGATTGAGGAATACTTCTATTAAAAAAGGGGAACTCCATGTCCATCTCTGATGAGCAAGTTTGCTACAGTAAGCTCCTCTGGTGCAGAGACTGATGTGACTGTGGGGGGGAGGGGACATTAGAGCGTAAGCTCCTCTGGTACAGAGACTGATGTGACTGGCTCAGTGATCTCTGTACAGCGCTGTGGTATATGTCAGAGCTATATAAATAATAAAGAGTATCATCTATAGCCATTTATTAGCTCTTCGTTGTCTATCAGGGAGAATAGGGAATCAGGTGACATTGGATTAGGTGTCATGTGATGGTGAAGTCAGTGGTGTGACATAAAGGAGGACAATAGAACATTAACAAACCTTTTCCTGCACCATCTTCACTCTCTTCTTTCGCAGCTCTGACACACACTTATAGACATTCACTTTCTTCACCGCATGCGCCATCTTCAGGAGAATATCCAGTGCTATAAATGTGCCCGTTCTGCCAATCCCAGCACTGCAAACATGGAAGACCACTGGGGTGTGAATTGGATATATAGGAAGAAAGAAATGACTTGACCCCCCCCCCACAGGCTGAACCAGGGTTGGCATAAGCCAGCCTGCTGTATTTTTTATTTATTGAAAAAGCATGCCCCCTACATGAAGCCAGACATACAAGACTCAAAGGAGTCTATTAAACAATTTGCTGTGTGAATGGCTCAGCACAGCCACCATGATTAATCCCCATAATAAATGTATTTCCTATGATTGTTAGCTCCCTCCAAAGGCCATATAATGGTACGTTCCTGAAATACTGCAATCAGGAAAATAGAGCATTATGGACACTAGATGGAGCTGATGATAATAGGAAATTAACACTACCGGGGGCAATGTACTTTCATGAATGCAAACTGTACCTAGCACCATACCTGCAATGTACGATGGTGGGTCCGGACCCGGGGGTCCTACACTTGTCCATCAGTGCTATCAGTTGCACCAGGTCAGACGTGTTCCTGGGCACCCCATGATCCGGCCAGCGCAAGTACTGGAGCTGTTCCACCGTAATCTGCACCATAGACTGCGCCTAAACCGGAGAGATTTACATAAGACAACATTGCCACCGTATTACAGGAGGAGAAAATAAGGGATCTACTGGCGGGATCAACAGATAAAAGAAGCTTACAAGGGGGACTCAAAACAAAGACTGCTGTAATGCTGCTCACTGACCTCATCATATATAAGGTTTGTATTTGCTCGTTTTAACTACTCGAGGACACTGGGTGTGCTACACATGTCCACAATAACATACATTGCTGATTCCCCACCACCATGTACCAGCAACTAATTGTTCTCTGTAAATACAGCCGTTCTGGTGCTGTCAAAACATAGACTGATATGTGTTTATCAACATTGATCAGAGAGAAAGTAACATTGCTTATAAAGATCGATCAGATGGGAGATAGAGATACAAAGTAACATTGTTTATAAACATCAGTCAGACAGGAGATAGAGAGATACAAAGTAACATTGTTTATACACATCAGTCAGACAGGAGATAGAGAGATACAAAGTAACATTGTTTATAAACATCAATAAGATGGGACATAGAGAGATAGAAAGTAACATTGTTTATAAACATCAATCAGATAGGAGATAGAGAGATACAAAGTAACATTGTTTATATACATCGATCAGACAGGAGATATAGAGATACAAAGTAACATTGTTTATAAACATCGATCAGATGGGAGATTGAGAGATACAAAGTAACATTGTTTATAAACATCGATCAGATGGGAGATAGATCGATGTTTATAAACAATGTTAGTTTGTATCTCTCGATCTCCCATCTGATCGATGTTTATAAGCAATGTTACTTTGTATCTCTATATCTCCTGTCTGATCGATGTATATAAACAATGTTACTTTGTATCTCTCTATCTCCCGTCTGATCGATGTTTATAAACAATGTTACTTTGTATCTCCCTATCTCCGTCTGATTGATGTTTATAAACAATGTTACTTTGTATCTCTCTATGTCCCATCTTATTGATGTTTATAAACATTGTTACTTGTATCTCTATATCTCCTGACTGAACAATATTTAGAGAAATTTTACTTTGTAATTATCTCCCATCCGATTAATGTTTATAAACAATGTTACTTTGTATCTATCAGATGGGAGATAGAGAGATACAAGGTAAAATTTCTCTAAATATTGTTCAGTCAGGAGATATAGAGATACAAGTAACAATGTTTATAAACATCAATAAGATGGGACATAGAGAGATACAAAGTAACATTGTTTATAAACATTATGTATCCTAACCAGCCCTGATTATTTCCTACTTCCTTTTTTTCCTTTCAACTTTAGTTTCCTGATGATTTTTTTCTATTTTTATTACTCATTAATAATTAAAAAAATTTTGTTTTTATTTTGTTTGTTAATATTTTAGTGTTACATTTAAAAAAAGCACAAAAATAAATAAATAAATAATTTGTAAATAATGTTGCATAATTTTAGTTTCATTTCAACAAGACAAATTAGAAAAAAAAAAGAATATAAATATAAAAAATAGAATTTTTGGTTCTATTACATTTTTTTCTATTTTTAGGATTTCATAAAAAATAATCAAATCTTTACTTTCGTCAGGCTGAAGGTGCGGATGGTGATGGCGGCAGTCTGGGTTATTTTCTGGACAGACACTGTGATGTCACCGTAGGTCTGGCTCTGCTCTGGCCAGTAGCACTCACATTTGACCTGAGGGGATTCAACATTTAAAACTGAAATGAGTTGGGACGTTTATAAACAAATCTGAACTGCAGACATAAAGCACACAGACCAATGCAGTGCTGTAATCATGAACACGTCATTCTGTGTGTTTTATAAATACAAGCAGTGTCAGTACTGGAATGTCACCTGGTATCAGCTTTTTGCACTCATTGGACAACAGAGATCAGTTTGAGTTTTAGAAGCAGCACCAGAGGCTAATCAACTCATGTATTGACAATGAGCATGCTGATAGGAGGTGAGAACAGAGTAAAAGAGAGCGGAGCTCGTCCAAGTGCTGCTTCACATTTCATTATCCAGTCAGGGGCTGGGGGCGGATCCATGATGGCTTGGGCTGGATCCATGATGGCTTGGGCTCAGAGGAAATGGGTTGTCTGATTCTATCCATGATTAAAATCTCATCAGACTGAGGACATCTAGTGGCAGAAAAGTACTTCAGGGGACAGATGCAGGTTACTGGTACTGCTTTAAGTACTGTGTACTGCACCACTTTTACAAAATAGGACTCTGAGCAGAAACGGAGAGTCTACAAGCAGGAAGAGTTACACCATCTGGACAACATCACATCCACCTTTACTGTCCAGCATCTTTCCAGTCTATAATTTCTCCCTCATCATCCACCCTTCCATACCCACAGTTCACCATTCCATACTCACAGATCCATACCCACAGTCCACCCTTCCGTACTCATCACAGTCCACCCTTCCGTACTCATCACAGTCCACCCTTCCGTACCCACAGACCACCATTCCATACTCACAGTCCACCATTCCGTACTCACCATCCACCCTTCCGTACCCACCGTCTACCCTTCCGTACTCACAGTCCACCCTTCCGTACTCATCACAGTTCACCCATCTGTACTCATCACAGTCCACCCATCCGTACTCATCACAGTCCACCCTTCCATACTCATCACAGTCCACCCTTCCATACCCACAGTCTACCTTTCCATACCCACAGTCTACCCTTTCATACCCACAGTCCACCATTCCTTACTCACTGTACACCATCCTATACTTATGGATCACCATCTCATTATCATGGCACATTATCTCTTTATGGCCCATCACCTCAGCTTCAGGGTCCATATCCACATCCACTTTACACTCCACCACCTCATTCTCAGGGTCCACTGTGACAAACTGTCTGACACCCTGACTGGGTATCTCCACTAAACTACAACTTCCTCCCCACTGGAACCAGAATACAGCAAATTTACTCCAGGCATCAGACAGAACCAATGTTGGAGTAAAACAGGACTGACTTTATTAAGAAACAGCACAGAATTTATACACAAAAACCTTCCCCGTAGACAGGTATGGCACACACTACAAGTCCCAGGAGAAAATTACATTACATAAAAAAACAAACAATCAAACACAAGAAAACAATGGATTCCTTCCTGGCACCTGGAAGTCTGGACTCTGGAAGTAATTAAACAAAAGTTTATCACCTAAATCTAATTACAGAAAACAACAGCTGATGCCAGGAAACCTGTCATAGAAAATAAGGTTTCTTAACCCCATTAATACTGGAATCTCCCCCCCCCACATAACACAGCGCTCCAAAATAAAAGTTACACTATGCACAGTATGCCAAGGGGTCCTAGAAACAGTCCCTCCAGCCCTAATTGCATGGAATATGTAGCAGGTATGATTCATGGCCAGCCAGATACTCAGGAAGGAATTCCTGAGTATCTTGGGGAAAAGGTTCCTGGTAACTTCAAGAGGTGGGTCTTCTTAGTCTTGGGTCCTTAGCCAGTGGAAAGGAGGCTGGCCCCTCCAGGAGCCCAAGTCACGGTGGTTTCTGTGACATTTCTTAGCCCCTACCCAAGGTAGACGAACCAGGTCTCAGACCCCCAACTGGTCTGGACCTTTGTTAGTCGGGCAGTATGAATCCACATATTCTGTCCACATGATCTACTACCTTGACTGCTGGGGAGAAGCAAAGATGACGGCTTCTCCCTGATGTTCCCGTGTTGATGTAAGTGTGGAGCAGAAATCGTGGATGCTCTGTCCGGTTGCCAGCACTTCAGCTGGGAGGTCTTTACTGTTCTGGGGCCTGATCTGGTACTGGGGAGAGGGGACAACTTCCCTAGCTCCCTAGAGCCATGTAGGCAATGTAGGTGCTAGGCAGAGGCCAGTGGCACTCTGTCCTGTTGCCAGCACTTCAGCTGGGAGTTGGAACTTCACTACATCAGCCTGTCATGGGGGGGGGAGGAGCCACCTGCCCTGAGTTGTTGCTGGTGCTGGGCAAAGGTTGGTGGGCCTCTGCCCTATTGTCAGTGCTGCTGCTGGGGGATCCCACATCCTCCACTCTGGCTGGCTGATGGGGTGGGGAGGACAGCTTCCTCTTCTCTTGAGACTCTTAACTGCCGCTGGAGAGAGAAAACTACCTGCTTTCCCTTGTCCTTGGCCTGCCACTGGGGAGGGGGAATGGCTTCCTCCCCCCTGCATCTCAGCCTGCTTCTGGGGAGTGAGGACAGCTTCCTCCCTTCCCTGCTGCTCTGGAATTGCTGAAGATCCAGGGAACAAGCTAGCAACACTCGGGCCCAGGGTCAGTGCTTCAGTAGGTGACTCATAATCCATAAAATACATGGGTGCTGGGGCATAATGTTGAGCTTCATCAAACAGTCATTTGTGTGCTTGTTCCAGCTCCCATTCTTGTGTGACTATAAAGTCCAAGTCACTGCCCAATCCAAGCTCACTAGGAAGGTTCAATTCCCTAAAATCTCAGCTGTCTTCCCATCTTCACTCCTCTGCACTACCAAGTTGTGGATCCTCCTGAAACATCAAAAAAACCATTCCAAGGCCGCCAAAGGCATAGCCTTCTATGGGATTGTTCTCCAGCGATGGACACACTTGGGTAGCATACCATTGCAGCACCCAATACCCATCATCCAGCATCAGTTCTGTCTGGACCAGCCTATCCAGCTCCATCAGCCATTCCTCCCAAGGATGCTCTTCTAGGAACAGTATACACAAGTTCAGCTGCAACCAGTGCTGATCCATGGGCATAGGGAAGATCTTTCCATAACGGTCTTGCCCCACTTAAAGAACCTCCCTTCAGAGCTCCTGGAGGATTGCGTCTCTCAATTCCAGTATGTCCCGGGCAGAACCAGGCTCTTACTGGGTGAACATCTCTTGCATTCACCACTGGAACTCTTCTTCCATGGTGACTGATTCCTGGAACACTTCTCCAAAAGAAGGGAGAAGAAACAGATCCCACTGCTGCCACCAAATGGGATGAACTGCCTGGCACCCGGACTGGATATCTCCATAAAACTATAGCTTCCTCCACTCTTGAATAAAGCAACTTTACTCCAAGCATCAGGCATAAGCAATGTTGGAATAAAACAGTACTGATTTTATTAACAAACAGCATAGCATTTATACACAAAGATCTTCCCCCTAGACAGGTATGGCAGATATTACAAGTCCCAGGATAAAATTACATTACATAAGCAAACAAACAATCAAGAAAACAATGGATTCTTTCCCAGCACAGAAAGGGTAGCTGGTATAATTCACAAACAGCCAAATACCATGGAAAATGATAAAACCCTCTTGGGGAAAAAGGTTCCTTGTAATTCCAGGAGGGGGATCACCTTAGTCCTGGGTCCATAGTCAGTGGGAAGGAGGCTGGCCCCAAGGCCCCTCCAGGAGCCCAAGTCACGGTGGTTTCCATCCACCATCTCTGTCCCAAGGTCCACCATTTCATCAGATGGCCCATCATCTCAATTATCATGGTCCATCATCTCAGCCAGAGGGTCCACCATTCAATACTCATTGTTCACCATATCACACTCCTTATCAACTATTCCATACTTAGGGCCCACTATCTTATTATCATGGCACACTATCTCAGTCTCATGGTCTATCATCTCAATCTCATGGTTTACCAACTCACCACATGATCCATCATCTCAGTTTCATGGTCCACTAACCAATGTTCACTATGTCATGTTCATTATCTACTATCCCATACTTGGGGCCCACCATCTTATTATCATGGCACACCATCTCAGTCTCATGGTCTACAATCATGAGCCACTATCTCACATTATTATTTTTTCTATCTTTACTGCCCACTGTCTCATGTTCTCTTTCCACCATTCCACCTTCACTATTCATCACCTTCCTCTCGTGGTCCTCAATCTCACACTGACTACACTTTTTCTTATTTTCACTGAACATTTATCTCACTTTCATTACCACCTCAAGTTCACTTGTTATACTTTGTCAGCCTTTTACAACCTGACCTGTCTTCTTGGACATCTCACGTTTAGTTTATCACACACCACACATTCACTATCCATTATTTACCCTTCACTATATCTGTCGAATATTCCTATCCTCTCAGCTTCATTGTCCTCTCATCCATAGTCACCACTCCTTCACTATTCATCACCTCACCTTGTTCTGCTCCTGCAATCCCGTCAGCATGACAATGACGGAACTGTTCTCCTGCCACACCATGTTCCAGAAGTCTGCCAGAGTCCTAGGAAGGGGACCTGGAAGAAGAGTAATAAGTCTGAAATAAATGATCATAAAACATTCCACGACATTCCTGCAGAAAAATGTCATTAGACTATATTGCTGTTATAAAAATACATTCCATGTAGAAGACTTTGAGCTGTACAGATCTTACTCAACCCATTACTGGAGGATATATGAGCTACAAATTCCCAGCTCTGCATCCCTTTACATACAGACTTAAAGCAGAGCTCCACACAAAAAGGAAAGTTCTGCTTTAAGGCTTCATCCCCCACTCCCTGGTAAGGATTGGCATCTTTGGGGAGCGGGTACTCAATTTTTACGGGTACCGATCCCACTGTGATTGCCTAGGTGATCAGAAGTTGTCCTCATCCCTCACTTCCCGTAGTCTTCTGGGACACGTGACAGGTACCAGAAGACTACGAGACAATTCACAAGGCCCAGCGCTACTCATGTATGCACCGTGGGCACCCGGCTGTGAAGCCACAAGCTGTCACCACTTAGGATGCCGGCAAGGATGGCCAGTGAAACCGGCTGCGGTGAGGACAATGCTGGATCGAGGGACAGGTGAGTGCCTGTTTTCTTAAAAGCCAGCAGATACAGTTTTTGTAGCTGCTGCCTTATTTTTTTTAGATTTTGACTGGAGCTTCGCTTTAAGTCTGGCCTACAAGACATTACAGTAATTTACTGATGACCTCATGGCAACTGGGCAGTATGAAGCCTTGATGGCAGAGTCTGATATGCAGAGCCTTATCCAGGGGCGGACTGACCATTTGGAAACTCGGGCACTGCCCGAGGGCCCGGGGTCAGTAGGGGGCCCCATAAGATGCCCCTGGTACCTTTTACATAGGCTTTTTTTAGTTTGGGCAAGGACACAGGGGCCCCATGATCCCCTATTGCCCGGGGGCCCCATGAGTTGTCAGTCCGCCCCTGGCCTTATTATCTGGTGCACACAGTATAATATGTATGAGTGGTCACTCACCTTGTGTTGCTATGTATAATTTTGGAGCTTTGTATCCCTGGAAAATAAGATATTTGACACACATATACTGTATTTTACAGTTTTATTTATGAATTGATATATATACAGTAACAAATCTGGATAGAGCTCAATACTTACGTCAACGTAGGAGGCATTTATATAATCTGATCTGGAGGGACCGGACCTCAGGACCACCCGAGAATCATCATCTGGATAACAAAGACAGAAGTCATGATACCCCCAGGTATGGCACATTTGTATACTGAGAGTATGAACACTCTGCTGATCAGAATATTGAGACTTTATTAGGATGTAAATTCCAGGCTCAACTTACCAACCCCAATTTTGTAGAGTTAGGAACTACAGAACATCGGGGTGCCGTGACGAGTCTCTGTGGCTTACGCATGTATTTGCAAATGTGTGCTAACTAAACCCCTGTTTTGAACGCATAATGTCAGACAGGTTAATTCAGATTGTTTGCAGGCTGGCTGGCAAGTTGAGCTGGGAATTTTTCTCTTTTGTTTGACATGCGTTGCCCTTCCATGTGTTCCTTGCTGTAAAAGCCAGTTATAGACTGTGGCAGTGGCCATTTTAGTACTGTTGAATTGTTGGTCGAGGGAGTGCACTGGACACCTTAGCTGCATTGTGCTACATGCTGGTTGTCCAATGCGCTCCTGTACCTATAAGGAGGGGTGGGCTCCCTCAAGTCCACCTGCCCTTGGTCTATCCATTAAATACATGTGCCTCTACTATGGGGGCTCTCAAAATATGTAGAGTTAGGAACTACAGAACATCGGGGTGCCATGACGAGGCTCTGTAGTTTACACATGTATTTGCAAATGTGTGCTAACTAAACCCCTGTTTTGAATGCATACTGTCAAACAGGTTAATTCAGTTTGTTTGCAGGCTGGTTGGAAAGTTGAGTTTGGGAATTTTTCCTTTCTGGGGGCCCAGTTGGGGTTCCCTATGGGTCTGTAAACTTGAGAACTCCTATGGACACTTAGCTGCCACCCATTGACTTTGTGGATTACTGCCAGATCATGTACTGTAAGAGACTACTTGCTACCTCTGCGGATTCACTATCTAAATGGACTCTTGCCTTGATGGGATTGCTTGAATGAACTTACCATCTGCCTAAAGTACAGGCACTTTATGGGGAACTTTGAGAACCCTGTACAGGAATATAGGTGAAGTTGCTTTGGCAGAACCGTTCCTGTATGCCTTTGCACTACTTCAGTAAAAACGTTTGTTATTTCTTAAATTGCCTGGTCTGAAGTCTGTCAAGGAGATGCAATGCATGGCGTAACAAAAGAACAGGGCTTATAACAAGGGATAAACACTACTGAAGGTTCACGAGTGGAGAATACTGCAAGTAACAGATCTAATTGCCATGAGTAACCAGTGGAGTGTTTGGTGCTTAAGCTGCCAGCCGGCATGTGTACCATGTGACTAGGTAAGGATGACGATGTGCTCTGGTCACAAGGAGGTTACTAAGTGCACCCCATCCCTAGTGGCTGGTGCCCCATACCCAGGACCGGACTCACAACACGGAGTCTCCATGTATCTAGCTGTATGTCAAGGGAGAGAAAATGCAAGAGGATCCTCAATAGAAAGTCACTGAGAGTGATATGGCATCAAAGCTGGGCTGGCGGGCAGGATGAAGGTTCCACAGTATCCCCTCACAAGTGCTGCACCATGGAAGGAAGTCTGTGTACAGTTAGTCATGTAAAGTCCCTATGAAGTGAATGAGACTTGACAGGTTAATTGTGCCACAACAAGTGCTCACTTCTAAGTTGGAGTCCCGCTTTAATGCAGATTTCCCATGACCGTGGCCTCCACCTACTTGGTTGGGCATTAGCAAGTGAAGAGTTTAGAGTTCCCTTTTAAGCCCCGCCCACACCATTTCTGCTTCTTAGTATCAGAACACAGTGATTGTACCTTACTGCTTCTGTATCTCATTGTATATGGTCAAAACCCTAAAAACACACATTAAAGAGGAGCTGGGATGGGTCTATGGAGGTTGGTCAATGCATAAAGTTACATTTTAAACAGAACACAAACCTTAGAAACATATGAAGCACCCCTTGTGTACATAGTGTGGATAGGTTAGGTAAGTTCAGTTAAGCTTCACTGCCAGTGCAGTCAGGGTTATTTGGGCTTGTTTACAGGTTAGCTGGCAAGCTGTGAGGGCTGAGCCTCTGTCACCTCCCCCTGGCTCCTGGAAGCTTCCAGAACTTAGTGGGTGGAGGGATAGAGATAGAAGCCTGAATATTTATGGGAGCGCTACCAATCCCTGTGTAGGTGGAGGTAGGTGGAGCCCAGAAGGTGGAGAGTTGGCTCATATATGATCAGGAGCCTGGTCATGTGGGGATAGAATCCAGGATCCAGAAGTCTGAATGGGACCCCTGTGCTGGGGGGCTCTGCCTCCAGGCAGAACATGAGAGAGAGACAATGTGCTGAGAGAAAGGAGGAAGGTAGTTTAGAGAAGCCCTCACCCCTTCAGTCTCCTCTTGACTGATTGAGACACCCTGGCAAGGTGTGGACAGAAATTGCCATCTTTGCGGCAGGAATAAAAGGGACTAAGTGAGTCTGTTTCACCACCCAAAGCCTATAGGGGAGAGGCAGCCAGGTGCAATACCCAGCTAGCCATCCGGAGGGACAGCTTTTGACCTTCAACCCCTGCTTGGGGTACTCTTGTGCTAATGTGCCAGTGCTGGGATCAGTATTGGAAGTGCTATACCAGTCTGTTAAAAGTAGTTTCCCCTGAGAACACAGTCTGGAGTTTTGTGCTAAGAAAACAGTCTAGCCACAGTTGTCCTTGAAGTCCTTCTACCCTTTTCACCCCCCAGAGCCTATGTAGCACTACCCCCCTTAGGAGTCACTAGAGATATGGATCCCCCTATAGTTCTGTACAGCCAGGCAACACACATTTCCTTCCAGACTTGCACTCCAGTGACAGCAAACAGTCCTTGAACTTGTTTTTTTGGATCTTATTAAGGGGTAAATAACTTGGATGGGGTGGGATGTCAAAGGAACTGTAAAACTGAGGAAAACTTCCTGGAACTATGTACATGTAGTCAGAAAGGATTTTGTCTTCTCTCTTTGGAGAGCTAGTCAGCTTCTCCTTATGTACCTCCTCAGACCCCAGATGAAATCTCCTTTTCACCCAGCTGCCCAAGGGAATCCCTGGCCAAGAGGTCCCAGAAGCTGCCACCTTAAATGAAAGCAGTCCCAGATGGGGGCTACCCAGGTTTCACACCAGAATGCCCTTTCCCCTAATCTGGCCCAGGGGGTGTGGCATTACTCACTCAGTCTCTCCTGCAAGCTTGTGAGTTGGTGGCTGCCTTCAGGCCTTATGCTGGGCTGTCTCCTTCTCTGCATCCCAGGCTGTCCTTTCTCAGGGGACAGTGAGGCAGAGAGATTCTCTATTCCAGCTCCTCTGCCTGCAGGTAGGCTCCTCTCTTTTACCCCCTCCAAGCCTCCACACACCATCCTGCTCAGTTCATCTTCCACCCAAACTTTCCTGCTGCTGAGCAGGCTCTGTCACTCTTAAGGGCTGTCCTGACCCCATGCCAAGCTTCCTGCTTGGGGATTGGCCAGGATCCCTTGAGAGTGCAGACCAGCCACTCCTCACCCCCTCCTACTGAACTCTAGAGACTTCTCCAAGTCTCTAGATCAGGGGGAGTTCCAAAGAGCAGGTCTGCAGAGCCTCTCAGCCCTGACCGAAATCTGACCCCCCCTCTGATTATTCCAACAGGCTGCTAACTTAAAAATAATTATCTGGGGGCGTGGTCTGCCACGATCCAGAATGGCCGCCTAAGCTCATAGCTCCTGCCGGCCGGAGACAACTTCACTCCCTGCACAGAGGATCGGGTGAGCGTAGGGTGTGCAGTAATGGGGAAAACAGACTGGAACGCCTCCGGATCCCGGTCACGATCCCCTCGGGCCCCTAATCAGCAGCAGGCCAGACACATAAAAGAGCTCTTCCGCTCCCAGCAGAGGGACAGGCCGCAGGCATCCCCTTCTCCCTCTCCCCCCTCCCTCTGCAGCTGCTACTAGCTCACAGAGCACAGCCTCGGACGCAGTGCCAGACTCTGTCCCCCAGCATGACCTCTACTCAGCCACCCATACATTATCATTGAGAGACCTTCATGCTGTGGCTGCAGACATAAAGGTCACGTTCACCTCTGCCCTACATGACCTATGGGATGACCTTCACTTCTTGGGCGCTAGATTAGAGGGGATGGGACTCTCCTCCAAACAAAATACGGATGCAATAGTTGATATACAGCAGATGACAGCGTCACACAATTCAAATATCCGAGAATTTTACAGACACATTGAGGACCTAGATAACCACGGACGCCAGAATCTGTGGAACCAAACGATATTCACAGAACAGTGGTGGCCATCTTTAATGACCTTCTAGGTCGTCCGCCTGCAACTCCAATTGACCTGGAGCGTGCACACAGAGTGCTCCGTCCCAGGGGCAGAGATGATGACCCACCCAGAGACGTAATATGCTGCCTGGTTAGTTTCCTGCTTAAAGAGGACATTCTCAGCAGCACCAGAGAAAGAAGACGTCTCCTGTATTGGGGGGGCAGAAATACATCTATTCCAAGATTTATCCAATCTGACCCTACAACAAAGGCGGGAACTTCGCCCTTTACTGGACTCACTCTGCTCCCACAACATACCCTACAGATGGCGATTTCCCTTCTGCCTCTCTGCACAAGCAAATGGGCGCAATGTCAATCTGTGAGTTCCTGAAGATTTACCCAATTTCTGCGCCTCTCTGGATATACCACTGATCGACCTTTCTGACTGGTACAGAACCATGCGGCTTCCATCTGCCACAGACCGGAAACCAGTGCAATAGACAGGCAAGGTCCACTTTCTCGTCGACGCCGCTCTGTCCCCACCACCCCTCCGAAACCTCCCGAAAGAGGTTCTACTGCCATCTCTAGCCCGACAGCCTCTCCTGCACACCGAAGGCCCCGACATGAAGCTTAGGAGTCTTGGACTCCAATTTGCTCCTGGCCCTCTCATCCACATCGAATTACCAGCTTACTGCTGGCTCCAAACCTGCACACCTCACCTCTGCAGTACTTCAAGAGAACCCTTTGTTTCCTTGCTCCCACCATTGTGGGCCTAGGATCTCCCACCCTGGAATCCCTCACACACCTGTTCTAGCCTGAGCTCCTGGACACTTTGTCACATATGCATTTGCATGCCTAAAGATGCCACCAGGGCCTCATCCCGCAATCCTCACCTTCCACATGGCGGCCCGTCTGCCACGGTCCATATCACTTTGCCTCCCTTCTCTGAAGATCATTTCTTGACTTTGCCATTGGTATCTCAGACTGTAGTTTCCGGCCCTACATCCTGGTCTCCATTTCCAACAGGCTCTTTCCACATTTCAAGTCCATCTACACCTCAACTTAGTGAAGGACCTCTGGAAGATCCCTGCTCTCTCGCACCAACCTTCCATTCAATCCAGGACTCAGTCTTGATGCCTCCGAGGTTATCCGAGTGTCTCTGTGAGGGCCCCAAGGCCCCTCCTGTTTGCCCCGCTCTCAATTCGCCTTGAACTGTCCACCAAAGACCCCTTGCAGAACAAATCGAATATCATTTATTGTTTAATTGAACGGAGCTGGGGTATTGGGCTGTGTTCGGACGGGGTGGTGGGGAGGCAGGGGGATCCACTGATTGTGGGGGGGGGGGGTTGTTGTTGCTATTGTATCATGGTTTTTAATTTGTGAGCGAGCATTACCTCAATAAGCCTTCTGGATGATAGTCCCATGCTGAAGTTGTTAACTCTTCTCCCGCTTTTGTACCTTCATCCATTCCATTCATAGGACTGGAGCGCCGTCTCCATTGCTCCTTCACGATATCCATGATATTCTCCGCCTCTTCCCTTACCTCTCCTCCCAGACTTACATGAGGCGCTGCTCAACTCCCCTGATGCTTTTGGAGCCCAAGCTGGTTCATTTCCTGGTTTATCTTTACCTTTAATGTACTGTGTTTGCTGGTGGCCTAGTTGGTCAATGTTTGTAGGTCTGCCGTCACTTGTTATTTTTGCTGTTACCATTATGTTTCCCATTTACATTGCTTCCGGTAGGTTGTAGTACTGCCCACCCCCTCAAGAAGTGAGCTTGGGATACTCGCATTGGCCTTATATATTACTTTGACATTGAGTGATCTTATGCCCCGGCCTGCTCCCGACCACATTTTTCAACATAGTACGATCTCTGATTGCGCAGGTCACGATTCAGTCTATACTCCACTCATTTTTACATAGGTGACATCTACCCGCACTTATCCACTGTATACAGTGGCCAGATATCCATCCCCCACACTGCCGTTATCCCCTCTACACTTCATTCAAACTCCCCAAGGAAGCACGAGTCATCCACTCTTCCAGGGGAGGAATGCGAGACTGCCTCATTTGTCTGGCCTTAGTAGTTCTCCGTACTGTTTGCCCTACCTTCGCCCTCCCTCTCCCATTCCAACATTTTCCTCTTCATCAGAGTCCACCGGCCGGCGGGCTCCCCCATTTTGGATCTACGCCCACCTCGTTCCCCACACAGTAGGCTCAGAGAGCTCTAACTGACTTTAGCCGGCTACTGCTATTGTTTCTCCTTTTTATTCTCTCCTTTTCTCTCTCCCTCTTGTTTTTCTCTCTTTCTTTGTCCCTCCCACCCTTAAGTGGAATAGCGGGTCTACTCCTCACGCCGGTTATTACTTCTTCTTTTCTTCTCATTTTCTTCTCTCTTGTCTCTACCCCCCCTTTTTTTCCCTTCCTCTCCCCTACCCCTCCCCTGACCTCCAGTGTTCCTTCCCACCAGGTGTATTACACATAAAACTATGGACATGCCCTCCTCCAATTCTTTGTCGGGACAGTGTTCCTTAAAAGTTCTTTCACTTAATGTTAAAGGTTTGAACATGCCTGAAAAACTCTCCCTCCTGCTTTCTTACCTGTACAAAGAGCGGATGTCGTCTCTCTTCAAGAGACACATTTCCGTCAAGACTCCATTCCCAAGCTCTTTAATTATTGCTTTCCAACAGTTTTTATGCCTCCATACCTTGGCTAAATCAAAGGGTGTAGCCATTCTGATTGCAAGATATCTCCCTTTGACGGTGACAGACTCTCTTCCGGATCCCGAAGGTAGATTTTTGTTCCTAAAAGGCGTGTTTACCAATAGGCCCATTATGCTCGCTAATCTCTACGCTCCCAATTCCAAGCAGGCCTCCTTTGTACGCTCGACCATTGCTTCTCTTTCCACCTTTCAGTCAGGTATGCTGATCTTGGGGGGAGACTTGAATGTCCCTTTATGCCCATTGCTGGACTCCTCTTCAGGCAGTTCCTTCTTGCCATACAAATCTCTCAGGCAGATTCGCATGCAACTACAAGACCTACAACTACACGACTCATGGCGAATCCTTCACCCTAATGTCAAAGACTACACATTCTTTTCTCCACCGCACAATAAATATTCCAGGATAGATTACTTTTTATCACAGGCGGATCTTCCTCTCCTCCACGCTGTCTCTATAGAACCGATGGTTCTATCTGATCACCATCCCATAACCATGACGCTGCGGTTCCCCGAAAAACACTCACGCTCTAAATTCTGGCAGCTGGACGCCTCTCTTCTTTCGGACCTAACAACTGAAGCAGAGATTTGTTCCAAATTGACTGAATACTTTTCAACAAACTGTACTCTAGAAACCTCCTCTCTCACGCAATGGGAAGCTAATAAATGCGTCATCCGTAGAACCCTTATAGCTATAGCCACGAAACGTAAACGGGACAGACAAGAGCGTATAAAAGATCTTACGGCCAGCATTAATTTCCTAGAAAAAGCCCACAAACATACTCAAGCCGCGTTGACACTGACCGAACTCACGAATGCCCGCTCGCTACTCCGAACCGAATTAGGCAAGGCAGCCAAACGTAGATACATTATGTCTCAGAGGTTATATTACGACTTTGCGAATAAAAGCGGGAAATTCCTGGCCAGAGCCCTCTGTGCAAAAAGGTAGGTTCAGACGGTGCCGTTGCTACTTCCAATGCCGATATCGCTTCTCATTTTGAGCAGTTTTACAACTCCCTATACAACCTCCCTCCTGAACATCCCCCACCGGAAACTGACAAACCCAGAGTCACTCTGATCTCCGACTTTCTTCATATTTATAGCCCCACTGCTCTTTCGGAGGATACGGCTCATTCGTTGGAAAAATATTTAGCTTCTGACGAACTGGAGAGTGCTGTCAAACAAATGAAACCTGGTAAGAGTCTGGGCCCCGATGGGTTTTCATTAGACTACTATAAATCCTTTCTAGACATCCTAAGCGACCCCTTTCTCTCAGCCTTCAACACTTTCTCTTCATCTCTCTTGCCACGACATCGACTTTTAGAAGCATACATCACAGTCATACCCAAAGGTAACAAGGATGATACCCTGGTTTCCAATTATAGGCCCATCTCCCTCCTGAATGTAGATGTCAAAATATTTGTAAAAATTCTTGCCAATCGGCTCCTTCCCTTACTCCCTTCCTTGATCAACTTGGACCAAGTGGGTTTCATTCCCGGCAGGGAAGCAAGAGATAATACCACCAAGGCCCTCAATCTCTTCCACTGGCTTCGCCACTCCAACACCCCCAGGTTCTTTCTCTCTTTGGATGCAGAGAAGGCATTCGATAGGGTGGCTTGGGACTATTTAAAAGCATCCCTGCAGGTGATCGGTTTGGGTGAACATATGCTCAACTTCATTATGGCCCTCTACTCTGGTCCAACAGCTCGTGTGTGAGTGAATGGCCACTTGTCGAACCCCTTCCCTCTCGGGAATGGGACGCATCAAGGATGTCCCCTCTCCCCGCTCCTCTTTGTACTTTCTTTAGAACCTCTGCTGCGCAAAATTCATTCGAACCCCGATATCAATGGCATTACGGCAGCTGCTAAAGAATACAAACTTGCTGCTTATGCGGATGACATTCTTTTGTTTCTTGTGGATCCCTGAACCACCTTGCCCAACCTGTTGAAAGATTTTTCGTTCTTTTAATTTCTGTCAAACCTTAAAATCAATTACTCTAAGTCCTATGCCCTTAACATCACTCTTTCTCCTGATATGGTATCTTTTTGCCAGTCTCAATTCCCGTTTCACTGGGAAAAGGAAGCCCTTTCTTATCTTGGCATACAGCTTACTCATAATCTAAATGACCTACAGGCCAAAAACTTCATCCCAGCCCTCCGTTCCATACAGGAAGACCTCAAAAACTGGCACCGCCCTTGTTTCTCGTGGTTCGGGAGGGCCGTGATACTCAAAATGAACGTACTTTCCCACCTCCTCTATCTTTTTCAAACCCCGCCTATTCAATTACCTCCCGCCTTTTTTACCTACTGTAGGAGAATGTGCTCATTGTTCCTCTGGAATCATAAGCGTCCTCGCATTTCATATTCCCAATTGATCCTTCCTAAACTTAAAGGAGGGATAGGGCTCTCTGACCTACAATGTTATTATTGGGCCTGCCACCTCTCCCGAATCATTAACTGGCATGTTCATTCATCCACCAAAGCTTGGGTTCACTTCGAGAACTCTTTTTCACCTTCCCCACTAGCATCGATCCCCTGCCTTTTGGTGAAGCATACACCTCAGGTCCTCCTCACACACCCAGTGCTGGGACCAACTTGAAAATCTTCCGTTTGGCCTGCAAGTCTGCCTCCATTTCAGATGCCCTTAACCCCCTAATTTCTCTTCGCTTAAATCCTGACTTCCCTCCAGGAATGCATGAGGCCTTTCTGCCCAAACACTGGCCCCATAGCCAGATAAAAGTAGAACACTTTCTCCATAATGGCCATTTGAAAACTTACTCCTCGTTGGCGGGCAGCATGAGAGATCGCACTTTCCCCTTTTGGGCTTACCTCCAAATCAGGCATTTTCTGCAAACACATGAACACAGTCAAAAATGGACCCGACCTCTTACCCACTTTGAATCCCTTTGTTCTAAAACTGAACCCCAGAGGCATCTGATTTCAGTAGTGTACCTCCTCTTAGTTGGCGGTGGGAACCATGACTCCCTTCCATCATGCCGAGCATGGGGAAGAGACTTGGAAATAAACTTTTCCTCTTCAGACTGGGACCTAATATTTACATACTCCCATAAATGCTCAATGTTTCAACGCAAGAAAACGGTTACAAACTGGCTTCACGTTGGTACCGCACCCCTTCTAGAATTCATCGCTACAATCCCTCCCTGCCTAACAAATGTTGGAGATGTGGGACACCAGATGGGTCACTTCTCCATATCTGGTGGTCTTGCCCGATTATTCAGCTCTTTTGGCAAGAGGTTCACCGGATTGCTGTATCTGTATCCACCTTATCCCTCAACTTTTCTTCGGCCCAATTCCTCCTTCACTATTCCTCCCTTCCCAGACGCCTTTATTTTAAATCTCTGGCCATACATATTATCAACGCGGCTAAACTCTGCCTACCTGTACTATGGGGCTCCACCCACCCTCCTTCCATACGAGATTGGCTCACACGCCTGGGAAAAGTGGCAGAGATGGAAGAGCTGATTGCTTCATCACAAGATACCCCGACCAAGTTCTCCCATACCTGGGCTTGCTGGACTCACTTCCAAACAACCTCTGAATTTCGTTCCCTCATGGGCCTGTCAGGGCTCCAGGTATGACCAGAGGTGTGTGGACTGACACAGGGAAACGCAGGCTTCAGATATAGTATAAACAATATAATTTATTTAAGAATAAACAATACATAAATGCAGTGCAAGACTAAACATAAACACAGTGCAAACAAACCAAACCCCCCAACATATAACAAAAAAACAATACTAAGCGTAGTCGGGCAGGCCGGGTCGGTAGCAAACGGGCAGGCAAGGTACAAAGGAGCAGGCAGAGAGTAGTCAGATGGGCCGGGTCAGGAACAATCAGGCAGACAAGGTACAAAGGAGCAGACTGGAGAGTGGTCAGGAATAGCAGAGGTCAGGACAGGCGGAGTTCAATCAGAGTCAGGGATCAAGCAGGATCAGACAGGAAGCAGACAGGATGCAGGTACAGGGGCTCTTGGGAAACATACACCAAGGCCCTGATTGCAAGTCTGGCCATTCCTTATATGCACCTTCTGCAATCAGCCTCAGGTGTTTTGGCTGACTGCAGGAGTGAGCCTCTGGTTGCTGAGAGCACCCGCTGGCCAGTCCTGGTACTGCAACCCACAAGGCAGGTGAGTCCCACCACTATTGGCAAGTCCATTCCTGACAGGGCCATTCCACCTGATCTTGTGCCAAACTTTTCCTAACCGTATCCCCTCAACTTCTTTCTCTTTCTTAGGATGTCCTGACATTCCCCTCTTTTTTGCAGGTTGAAGCGTGATACCTTCTAGCTCAATACACTCGACTGTCCGACACATATACCCGCTCAGGGTCTGCTTACAATTGTCATGGCCTCGGAGCCTATGCACCAGTAATATGCCTGTCCACCATACCCCTTCCCTAGCTCTATCCCTTCCCCTATGATCCTCTATCGCCCCCCCTCCCCTACCTCACAATCCCCCCCCTTTTTTTTTTCTTTCCCTCTCCTCTTTCTCTCGTCTCCTCCTGCCCTTTTACCTCTCACACTGCCCTTAGGTGACGCACACTCATACTCATACAGTATCGGCACTATACGTACCTGTGGTTTTATAAAGACATCCTCCCGCACACGGGTAACCAGGGCCCGCAACCCCCACCGCAGCACCCTCTTTTATCCCATTATTTGTCTAGTATTCCTTGCATTTGTCCTCCTCTTCGGGTTGCCTGTAGGGTTTTTTTTTTTTTTTTGTTTTTTTTTACGCACTTCCTTTGCCCCCTCACCTTCCCCTTACTTGATTTTGGACACATGGAGGAATAAATGCCTGACCTTAGCTGTCCTGAGACTCTTAGGTGCCTTGTTATGGTGCTCGAGTATTACATGCCTACACGTTTGTTGTGGCTGTTTGTTGTCTCTTAACCGCTTACCACCAACTCTATTATTATTCTGTATGACTTGAGGTGATTGTCATGATCACCTCCATTCCCTTTTCCCTTCTACTCTTTTGTACCAAATGTATGCTATCTTTTGTATTTTCCTAATAAACTTTATGGAACAAAAAAAAAACCAATAATTATCTAGCTCCCCCTAGCTACCTAGGAGGGTGCCACATACACAAGGGAGATTGCAGCCTGGTGTGATATTCAGCTATCGTTCAGGAGGGACAATATACTATTATCCTCCACCCTTGTTTGGAGAATTCTCAGTTGCAGCCAGGTGCGCTGGCATTTTGCAGGGAAGATTAAAGTACTTGAAATCAAGTTAGGACTTGTGGCTATCCAGGATGTACAGTTATTTTGGAGGGAGTACATAGAGTCTGGGATCTTTGCTAGAAGTCTGTGATCACTCAAGTTGTCCTCAAAGTTCCGCATTGACCAAGTTCTTGGCATTCGAGAACCACCTCAACCCCATCCAAGTTATTTACCCCTAATAAATAACAAAAATAAAGCCTTTGGACTGGTTTTTTGACTAAGTGTGCCTGCTGAAAATGCATGTTGCCTGGCTGTGCAGATGAAGGGGGGCCCAAAGTCCAGCAGCTCCTGAGGAGGGAGCAGTACACACAGAAAGGAGGAACAGAGCAAAAGGATTGGAAGAGTCCAAGATCATTGAAATTTTTAATAAAATGGTCACGTATTTCCAAGACCAAATCTCTCCTTTTTCATCACATCTCAACACCAGATAAACCTTGAATGGGCAGCCACCACACAGATCTATAGTAGGAATGGAAATGAACTTTCTTTGTGGAGTAAACAATATAACAGTTGCTGAGTGGCAAATGTTTACTCTACAAGGAAAGTTTAATTCTGGTCCTAATATAGATATGTGGTCACGGTTTCCATTCAAGGTTAATCTTGTGTTGAGCCCTGATGAAGGAGGAGTGGTAAATGATAGATTTATCAACAGTTAAAATGATCTTGGACTCTTCCATCCTCTTGGTCTGGCTCTCCTGTGTTTCTATGGACAGAACCCTGCCAGTAGACATCAGCTGATATCAACCAACAATGCTGCTTATCCTGTTTTTTACCCACGAGGGCCAATTTACATTAGGTAAAAAAAAAAAGGCAGATTTGATAGACCACTCAGTATTTTTTCTGCCCACAACACAAGAGTGCCAACTATGTATTGGGATTGATTTACTAAATAAGAAACTGTTCACTTAGCTTAGTGACTTTGGTGATGACTATGTTCATGTTGAACATCCAATCATGTGAAAGGCTGTTTAAAGCAACATTTTTGTAGCTTGTACATGATTGGATGATTAATGTGAACACAGCTTCTCCCCATATACTAAGCTAGGTGGACATTCACATGACACAATTCTCTGCTCCTTTAGTACATCAACCCCAATGTGTAGAGCAGTGTTTCTCAACCACAATGCTGGGGGGTGCCATTTGGGTTCCCATTGGGGGACCACAAGTACAAGACCCATTTTGTCCAGGATCGGAGATAGATGAGAGGACTCTATGATGGGGACGTTCCATGGTAATGGGGAGATTCTGATGTTAAGGGGGGATATTTGTCATGGGGTACTTTGATGTGATGGAGACTTCAATGTATAGGGGGGAACTGATGTGATGGGGTGTTTTGAATCTGTGATGGGGGAATTTGTGGGGATGGGGGCCTCTGATGTATAGAGGGAAGTTGTGATGGAGTACTCTGATTTGAAGGGATGGCTCTGACAGGATGGGGTCTCTGACATAATGGGGGAATTTCTAACAGGATGGGGGCCTGTGACGGTAAAGGGGGCTCTGAAGTAAAGAGGGGGCTCTGATGTGATGGAATGTCTCCTCTGGTGTGAATGGGGGCTTTTTATGTGATGTTAATTTCATCAAGGTCGTTGTGTGCATTTTCCTAGACTCAACTTTCCCCCCTGAGAAGACATTTACATTTTTTTACATTTCAGACTGGGGGGGTCTTCAAGATTGTGTGTCCTATTAAAGGGTGCCATGATTGAACAAAAGCTGAGAAACGCTGGTGTAGAGTACATTATCGGAGAGCTCATACTTACATGGTAAGACCTTTTTGTAGCGATTCTTAGCTTGGTTCTCCTCAGCTTGGCCTACAGTGCAGGAACTCATCAACCCCCCGGGAAGATCCTACACAGAGATATTGGAATCACTTGAAGTAAATATAAACCCAACCATTAAAATATCATACAAGCTTCATCATGTTAAGCCACTTCCAGTCTAGTGGGGACATTTTATGTGTACAACAAGAGTTTCCAGATCTTGGATGATCTCATTTTCATCCTCTCCATAATCCCATCATAGTCTTGTCTTTGTATGGAAGACTCCAATCTGTTGAATGTCTGACAAATTTTGGGCTATGAGTGAACACCAAACCGTACGGTGTCCTACCTGGTATTCCAGGTACCGTCCAACCGGGGAAATGTTTGCGTTCTCTTCCTCAACTGCATCGTGGTCCGTTAATTCCTTCTTCTGGAAATTTTTCACAACTTCCAAGAATTTGTCTACTGGGATGTCTCTCTTCCTACCTGGAAGATGTGTAGGAAAATAGTTAGCCATCAGGGAGATGGTTATCCTTCGCCAAATCTAACATGATACGATTGGCAAATTGTACAAGATTTTATGATTCCGATGTTTATAGGCATCATCAAAAAATGGGACTCATAGTGGTTGATTTACTAAGGCTCCATGAACACTAGCATTTTTTTAAGCTTCTAGAAGGTAAAATAGTGTTCTCCTTTGTGTCCCTGCACAATACTTTAGGCCATTAGTGGTTTTTGAGCTTCAGCATCCAAGACCATAAAAAAAAAATAGTTTTCGTAGAGTTTTTTGGAGAGTTTTCCAGCAGAAAAAAAAACTAAACGCTCCTAAACAGCTTTTTTTCTAGCTTTTTTTCTTACAAGTACTGTAAAACACTTATAAAATGCTAACATTCCTAAACACTTCTAAATGCTACCTCTGTGTGAGGTCCCGATCATGTGATCACTGATTGGCCAATCAGTGATCACATGAACAGTAGTAAGTAAGATGTCACTTCTGACATCATGGCTTACTATGTGTGAAATCTGTGAATGATCACCAAGGTCACATGGTACAGGGCTATTCACAACAGCCTTGTACCATGTGACAAGCTGTGACCAATCACAGCTCACAGAGTATTTCGCAATGGCTGCAGGAATGCAGCCAGAGAGAAGGAGAAATGATTCCTCTTACAGCTTTTATGTGTGTAAAAGCAATCAGTGTAAAAAAAATAAAATCTTCATCACCCCCCACAAGTAGTACATTGTCACCATGGTGACACTGTATTGCTAGGGTGACAGTATGTTAAAAAAAAAAACAAATAATAATATAAAAGAATAAAATAAAAATATAAAAAAGTTTTGAAAAACTATAATTTTTGGTTATACATTTTGGCCAAGATTTATGAAGAAAGATTATTTATTTGCAAAATTTTATAAGAAAAACACTTTTCTTTCAAATTGTTTGGATTTTTCATTTATATAGCAAAAAAAATTAAAATCCCGGTGGTGAATAAATACCACCAAAATAAAGCATTATCTGTCTCAAAAAATGCTAAAAACTTTATATGAGTTCGGTGTTGCATGACCGCGCAATTGTCATTCAAAGTGTGATAGTGCTGAAAGCTGAAATTTGGCCTGGACAGGAAGGGGGGGAAAGTGTCCGGACTGGAAGGGGGTGAAAGTGTCCGGACTGGAAGGGGGTGAAAGTGTCCGGACTGGAAGGGGGGGAAAGTGTCCGGACTGGAAGGGGGGGAAAGTGTCCGGACTGGAAGGGGGGGAAAGTGTCTGGACTGGAAGTGGTTAAACAAAACCACTAGTGTGCATGGAGCCTAAAAGCAATAGAGTGCAAAATCTGGGGCAGCTGTGCATGGTAGCCAATCAGCTTCTAACTTCAGCTTGGACAAGAAAACCTGGAAGCTGATTGGTTTCTATGAAGATGTGAGCCTGATTTTGCACTCTCCAGCTTTAGTACATAAACCCCATAGATTGATGTCACAATTATATTTATATAGATGACCATTAAGTGAGATATCAAACAAACAGAGTGAATGGGGGGAGTTAGGACATGGAAACGTTTATTTTGTTTTGGATAAATTCGTTATATTACTAATTTCATTTTGTGGATTAATTTCGTAATTTGTTTAGTTTACATTTATTCTATTATAAGGAATTCCAAATTTTCAAAATGATTTGAATTGGTTGAAAATTTGTTCTGAATTCTGTGTGAAGAAAAGCTGGTTGTTAAGAAGAGGACCGGGAAGTCGGTCTTCGCATCCTTAACAACCGATGACTCCTCAGCTGTCAGTGGTTTCCCCACTGATGGCTGAATGTAAAAAAAAAAAGAGAACCAAATGAAATTAAAAAAAAGCATGCCCCCCCACAATCCTTACCAGACCCTTATCCGAGCATGTCAGGAAAGGGAGTGCCCCCCCCAACCGAACCATACCAGGCCACATGCCCTTAACATGGAGGGCAGCTTTGGAGTAGGAGGACTCCCCCCCAAAGCACCTTGTCCCCATTAATGGGGACAAGGGACTCTTCCCCACAACCCTGGCCTGTGGGACTTGTAAGAATCTGGAAGCCCTCTTTAAACCCAAGTCCTTTATTAACAAACAAAAAATAAAAAATAAATGTCCCCAGAATTAGATCCATCATCAATCACAATGAACACCGGCCGCCAACCTGAAGGAAAAAAAAAAAAAAAGAGCTCCGCACCCGACGATCGCACCCACCATCTGACAATTCTTAAACAACAAAGGGACAGGCCCACCCGATGATGTCACCGAGTGACCCCCGCCCCCTTGTGACTTCATTGACCCAGCATGCCCCAGTCAATGATGTCAAAAGCTGGCAGGGTCACCCAGCAACATCATTGGGTGGCCCTTCCCCTTTGTTATTTAAGAACTGTCATTCAGTGGAGCTGTCAGACGGCGGGAGCCTTCGTAGGGTGCGGGGTTCTTTTTTTTTTTCTTTCTTCAGGTCGGAGTCTGGCGTTCATTCTGATTGACGTTGGATCTACTTCGGGGGACATTTATTTTTTGTTTTTTAAAAAAGGACTTCCAGATTCCAATAAGCTCCCCATTCGCAGACCCCCATAACCACAGTCCAGGGTTGTGGGGAAGAGACCCTTGTCCCCATCGACATGCCCTGGTATGGTTCAGGAGGAGGTGGCTCCCGGTCGCCGCCCCCTTTTCTGGCCTGTTGGGCTTCATGCTCAGATAGGGGCCTGGTATGGATTTTGGGGGGACCACATGCCGTTTTTTAATTCTTACTTTGGTGTTGGGTTCCCCATGAAATCCATACCAGATCCATAGTGCCAGGTATGGATGGGGGTGGCAAAGCCGTAAAATAAATAATTTCCGGAAATTCTTTTTTTTGTACATTCAGCTGTCAGTGGAGAAACCACTGACAGTTGATGAGCCATTGGTTGCTAACGACGCGGTGTCCAATTTTCCAGCCCTCTCTTAAACAACCAGCAATTCTTCATACAGAATTCAGATCGGTCAATTAATTTTTGGCTGATTCAAATTGAAATTGTTCTGAAAATTTGGAATTTGTTAGAAAACAAATTAATGAAACAAAAAAAAATTTCAACGAAATTTGTTACTATTGTTATTCGGAAATTTGGATGCATTCAAATCTCTGAATAATCAAAAATCAGTTTGAATTTAGATTCGAACTGAAATAAATTGCACATGTCTAGTAGTTAGAGTAATAGTGACCTTTCTAACAAAACAAAAAGGATCTTTTCAGCAAGAAGTAAGAAAAGGAAAATGTCTACAAACATCCAAAAAAAGTCTTCATATACCTAATATTATCAAAAAACTAAATCGAGTTAAAAAAAAACAGTCGCATGAAGTGTAGGAATCCAATTAGGAGTGAACATTATTATATTATACTCTTTGATGATATCAGGGAAATAATATCTGGTGTTGGGTATTTGGGGATTCTCTTCATATTGTTACTTTCTGCTTCTGCCCTTCTCAGCGCACTTCAAATGTCACATACAACTCCTCCTCCGCTCCTCTTCCTCTTTCTGTTGGGCTACGCCAAGGCTCCATGCTTGGGCCCCTCCTTTTCTTTCTCTACACTTCCTCCCTGGGCCAATTGATAACCTCCCATGGCTTCCAATCCCACCTCTATGGTGACAACACCCAGATCTATCTCTCCACTCCCCAGCTCACCCCCTTGATCTCACGTATCACAAATCTACTGGACGACATTTCAGCATGGATGTGACACCACTTCCTCAAACTCAGCATTTCTAAAACTGAGCTTGTGATATTTCCTCCTCCCTGATTCCCCACTCATGACTTTACCATTAAGATCAACATCACAACCATTGGTCCTTCCCCTCATGCCAAGGTGCTAGACGTAATCCTAGACTCTGACCTCTCCTTCGGGCCCCACATCCAATCACTGGCTAAATCCTGCCGCCTCAACCTCCGATAGGGTGGCCACCTCATCCCTTTAAAACTGAACACATATTAATTATACAGGTAGTGTGGCTGATTAAGGTGGTAATTAAACTCACTTAGAACCATATCTGCATTCAGTTAGCCTGTGTAAGTTGTGTAATTAGTATGTGTTCATTTTTAAAGGGATGAGGTGGCAATCCTAACCTCCACAACATTTCCAAAACCCGCCCCTTTCTGACTAATGACACCACAAAACAACTTATCCACGCCTTGGTTATATCACGCCTTGATTAATGCAACTCCCTCCTCACTGGCCTACCCCTACACAGGCTATCTCCCCTTCAATGCTGCTAGACTTCTCCACCTTACCAACTGATCAGTTACTGCTGCCCCTCTCTGCCAATCCCTCCACTGGCCTCCATTCAGTGTCCTCCACCCCTCTCTGCCAATCCCTCCACTGGCCTCCATTCAGTGTCCTCCACCCCTCTCTGCCAATCCCTCCACTGGCCTCCATTCAGTGTCCTCCACCCCTCTCTGCCAATCCCTCCACTGGCCTCCATTCAGTGTCCTCCACCCCTCTCTGCCAATCCCTCCACTGGCCTCCATTCAGTGTCCTCCACCCCTCTCTGCCAATCCCTCCACTGGCCTCTATTCAGTGTCCTCCACCCCTCTCTGCCAATCCCTCCACTGACCTCCACTAACCCAACGTATAAAATTTAAAATACTAACCACAGCCTACAAAGTCATCTACAACACTGCCCCTAGCTACATCACCGACCTCATCCACAGATATCGTCCAAATCGTTTGCTCTGCTTCTCCCAAGACATCTTGCTCTCTAGCTCCCCCATCGCTTCCTCCCACGCTTGCCTCCAGGACTTCTCCCATCCTCTGTAACTCCTTACCCCAGTATGTCCGGTCAGCCCTCACCCTGTCTGCCTTTAGGCAATCTTTGAAACTCTCTTATTCAGGGAAGCCTACCCCACCTCCACCTAAGAACTGTACTTGAGTCACCTCCATCAGATTATCCGCTGCAGCTGAAACCTTTTGTACCACCTATCCCATCCTTAAGAATGTAAGCTCCATGAGCCGGGCCCTCCTATTCCTTCTGTACTGAACTGTATTGTAATTGTACTGTTCCCCTTTATATTGTAAAATGCTGTGCAAACTGTTGGCGCCATATATATCCTGTATAATAGCAATAATACTGCCACACTCATCTTTGCTGGGGTCCAGTGCTGGGTGTCCTCTCCAGGAGGTGTCCACCACCACTTCTGGAATTTCATCTATATCACTGGTGCCATTACCAGCAAGAGTCAGCTCTTCCATTCACTGTGGCAGCCAACAGGGAGACAGCTCTCCTGATTAGCAACACTTTAGTTGTGAATGGTTTTGGCTGTCAAGCAATACATCGCTGTGGTTTAGCTGAACCTCCCATATGCAGTACTCATCTGTACCCTCCATACCTGCTTCCAGCGGTAGTACTCACCAGTACTCATCTGTTCTCTCCATGCCTGCTTTCAGCGGTAGTACTCACCAGTACTGATCTGTTCTCTCCATGCCTACTTCCAGTGGCAGTACTCCCCAGTACTCATCTGTACCCTCCATGCCTGCTACCAGTAGCAGTACTCACCAGTACTCACTTGTACCCTCCATACATGCTTCCAGTGGTAGTACTCATTTGTTCTCTCCATGCCCGCTTCCAATGGCAGTTCTCATCTGTACTAATCTGTAGTCTCCATGTCTGCTTCCAGTAGCAGTACTCACCTGTACTCATCTGTACCCTCCATGCCTGCTACCAGTGGCAGTACTCACTTGTACCCTCCATACCTGCTTCCAGCGGTAGTACTCAGTGGTTCTCTCCATGCCCGCTTTCAATGGTAGTGCTCACCTGTACTCATCTGTACCCTCCATGCCTGCTTTCAACCTCTCTTCTCATGAAACAAATAGTAATTAAAGTAGACTTGGGGTGTTTGAGCCCCCAATATCCTCCACCCCAGATATTTTCCAAAAAATAATATTTTCAACTTACTCAATCTAGTTTGAGCCTTTAATGGAATATCAGATGAACGTCTTGATTTACTGTTGAGGAAAAAAAAGGTATATTTATGGGTCACACCAAGACTACTAGTGATAGAACTGAAGCCCTTCCTATGCATATGACTAGTTTAAACACTTTTTCAAATCAGATGATATTGGCATTTTGAAATCCATAAATAAATAAAAAAAACAAAACTAAACATGGTGGACACCTCTCTGGCACCCACATCTCTGGAACCCAATTCCAACTCCTTGAGTGTTCCCCTTTTGGCTGGCCAGTCTTGGGCAGTTGAGTACAGTAGTGGCTCTGTTACTATACTGTGTCTTCTAATATTGCTTTGGCTCTGCTTTTATTTTAGGTGTACCAATGTATTACATGTATTAAAGTTGATACCTTACACTATTCCAGTATGATTTGAAGGTGCATCAATTTGAAGGTTCCTTTAGTTGTCCAATTGATATATCTACCTATTCTTAGAGTTTTTAAGAAGCATGGGTACACTTTATGTTCTCATTTAGTTCCAAATATGCAATCCAAGGATTTGATCCAGAGGAATTTTAATCTAGTGACAGTTTAAAATATTATATTCTCAGAAACAGACACAAACCGTGAAGAGCGTCTCCTCCATAGGATCACCAGGAGAAGAAGGATGAGCAGTAAAATGACAGTGAAAATCGACCCCACAATGATGTGAATGTTGCTGCTCACAGGAACTGTGATGGAAACTAAAAGAGAGAATTATTACTAGATAATACATTCCGGGGTATTGATGTGGACAATGCACTCTAGTATATCAATATGGAATGAGTTCCATGTACACCAATCAATACTGAAAACCTGTTTTGAGATAGCAACAGTGGCCACTGCCTGGTTTTTAAATATTGAGGTACGCGAGTAAGATGAGATAGATCTCTCTCTGTTTGTCCTGGTGAAAGAAAGTAAGAGGAAATCCAAAACATTAGAGTTGTCCCCCCCAAAAAAAAAGGTGAGAGGAAAACTTCTAATAGGGACTTCTGTTCCAGGTGGGGTTCTCCTCACTTTGGGAGAATTCCTTCAATTTCCCATTGCGCCTGGGACAGAACGTGAAGGGAATTTCCCCCAATGGTGCACAGACAGAGAAAAAGGGGTTTTAACCCTTCACTGCTCTATCTTAAACTACAAAATAGCTATACACATGAAGGAGAAGAATAAACCTTTTTTTTGTAGGAGCCTGTAACGCAATCAGCAGGTTGCGGGTGCAATTCAAGGCTCCTGCAGACTGTCCGAGTATTTGTCTGCTCGTACGTCATATGGGCAGGCCGTTACAGAAAGAAAGGAGAATTCAATGGACTACAGGAGTACTCACAAGCGCCCCTGCATTGAGAACTACAAACCGTCAGCCACAAGGGCTATTGGTACTTGTAGTTTATTTACTCACAGAAGCCTGTGCATGAATGACGTGGCTGTGTGGGGCTCCGCCTCTTTTCAAAATGTGACAGCGGGTGTGGGGAGAAGATCTCCGGCCTGCTGTCACAGAGAAGAGGGGGGCAAGGAGAGGCTGCAGGAGTAGGAATATGTTGCATGTTCCCAAAGGTGAACTTAGCCTTTAAAATCATAACAAATCATATATATACAAACACACAAACTTACTTTGAAGGAATCCTGCAAAAGCACATGATGATTTCTCCACCTTGGAGCAGAAAGAAAATAAATAAATACATTACAACTCATGTGGGGACTTTTAAATAATCAAAGTCTACAGATGCTCATCAGACAACCAGCCAATCATACCAATGTGTACAATTCATTCCAGACTCTTCCATGGCCGGTCTGGAGAGCCAGTCATACCAATGTGTACAATTCATTCTAGACTCTTCCATGGCTCATCAGACAACCAGCCAGTCATACCAATGTGTACAATTCATTCCAGACTCTTCCATGGCCGGTCTGGACAGCCAGCCATACCAATGTGTACAATTCATTCCAGACTCTTCCATGGCCGGTCTGGACAGCCAGTCATACCAAAGTGTACAATTCATTCCAGACTCTTCCATGGCCGATCTGGACAGCCAGTCATACCAAAGTGTACAATTCATTCCAGACTCTTCCATGGCCGATCTGGACAGCCAGCCGTACCAATGTGTACAATTCATTCCAGACTCTTCCATGGCCGGTCTGGACAGCCAGTCATACCAATGTGTACAATTCATTCCAGACTCTTCCATGGCCGATCTGGAGAGCCAGTCATACCAATGTGTACAATTCATTCCAGGCTCTTCCGTGGCCGATCTGGAGAGCCAGTCATACCAATGTGTACAATTCATTCCAGGCTCTTCCGTGGCCGATCTGGAGAGCCAGTCATACCAATGTGTACAATTCATTCCAGACTCTTCCATGGCCGGTCTGGACAGCCAGTCATACCAATGTGTACAATTCATTCCAGACTCTTCCATGGCTCATCAGACAACCAGCCAGTCATACCAATGTGTACAATTCATTCCAGACTCTTCCGTGGCCGATCTGGAGAGCCAGTCATACCAATGTGTACAATTCATTCCAGACTCTTCCATGGCTGATCTGGACAGCCAGTCATACCAATGTGTACAATTCATTCCACACTCTTCCATGGCTGATCTGGAGAGCCAGTCGTACCAATGTGTACAATTCATTCCACACTCTTCCATGGCCGGTCTGGAGAGCCAGTCGTACCAATGTGTACAATTCATTCCAGACTCTTCCATGGCCGATCTGGACAGCCAGTCATACCAATGTGTACAATTCATTCCAGACTCTTCCATGGCTGATCTGAACAAGCGGAGTTACCCTTTAACCGCTTCCCGACCACCCTATAGCAGAAACACTGCTACAGGGTGGCACAGGTGTGCAAAATCATGTATATATACATGATTTTGCATTTACGGGTAGGGGACATGCAATTCGGAGCCTCGGCTGTCAATCGCCGGGTCCCGGCCGGTGAGTACTCTCCGGCGCCCAGTGATTGCTGAGCATCTCCGATGGGGAGGAGAACTGTTTGTAAACAAAACAGTTCTCCTCCCTGTCAGCTTGTGCGCACTGCTTTAGATGGCTCTGCACAGCACAGCCATCCAAAGCAGTGTGCCTACAGTGAATCACAAACACTACATGCACACAGTTAGCCCTTTGATCGCCCCACATGTTAACCCCTTCCTGTCCAGTGCCATTAGTACAGTGTCAGGGCTTTTTTTTTTTTAGAAATGATCACATTATTGGTGGCACTGGGGATGTCAGTGACACCAAGTCAGTCCCCCCCCAGTGTCAGAATGTCTGCCACAGTCCCGCAATAAGTCGCTGATTGCCGCCATTACTAGTAAAAATAAAAAAAATCCCAGTATCTTTCCCGCCATTTGTAGATGCTATAACTTTCACGTAAACCAATTAATTTACACGTATTGGGATTTTTTTTTTTAGCGAAGACACGGAGCAGAATACATTTTGACCAAAATTTATGGTGAAATTAGATTTTTTGCATTTTTTTTTACAGGACATGTATAATAGCAAAAAGTCAAAAACATTGTTTTTTTCTCAAAATCTGTCTTTTTTTTATAGCGCAAAAAAAAAAAAGCATAGGTGATCAAATACCACTGAAAGCAAGCTCTATTCGTGGGGAAAAAAGGACCCAAATTTCATTTGGGTGCAACATTATATGACCGCGCAATTGTTAAAGTAATGCAGTGCCTTATCGCAAAAATGGCCCGGTCAGGAAGGGGGGAAATCCTCTGGAGGGCGAGACGTTAATAGCAAAAAGCCAAAAATATTGGTTTTTTTTCTCAAAATTATTGTTCTTTTTTTGCTTATAGCACAAAAATAAAAAATCGCACATAAAACCGCGGTATAGATCAAATACCACCAAAAGAAAGCTCAATGTGTGGGGAAAAAAGGATGTAAATTTAATTTGGGTGCAGCGTTGCACGACCGCGCAATTGTCAGTTAAAGTAGCACAGCGCCGTATCGCAAAAAAAAATGGCCTGGTCAGGAAGGGGCGGGGGGAATCCTCTGGAGGGCGAGGGGTTAAAAAAGGGAAATCCAAACCATTTCAAACCTTTATGAAGCGGCCAGTTAAAGGTCAACTCCAGTCCTTTTTAATGGACGGGGAAGGGCTGGACTTGTTAAATGTTTTGTCTCCACAAAGGAGATATTTATCCTCTCATAGCTCTGTCTGGCACCTGCCGCATGGACCGCAAATGAAGTGAAATCTCCCTCATGGGGACCCTTTAATAATCGATTTATAGAAAAAAAAAATGTTTGCGACCACAAATGACCATGAAAGGACTGATTGTAGCCATACTAGTGCACTTGCCACAGAAAATAATTGAGTACTGTCCGTGATACTTTTTTTATTTGCACTAACATACAATTTTCAGGACAAGCTTTCGGGGTATGTCCCAGGGGCGGATTGACAGCTCATGGGGCCCCTGGGAAATAGGGGATCATGGGGCCCCTGTGTCCTTGGCCACTCTCAAAGTATACCCAAAAAAGCCTATAAAAAAGGTAACAGGGGCATTTCATGGGGCTCTCTACTGACCCCGGCCTGGGGCAGTGCCCGAGTGGTCGAATGGTCAGTCCGCCCCTGGTATGTCCCCTTCTTCAAGGTCCAAACCTTGCACTGCCCCCGGCAGTGCCCGAGTGGTCGAATGGTCAGTCCGCCCCTGGTATGTCCCCTTCTTCAAGGTCCAAACCTTGCACTGCCCCCGGCAGTGCCCGAGTGGTCGAATGGTCAGTCCGCCCCTGGTATGTCCCCTTCTTCAAGGTCCAAACCTTGCACTGCTTGGGCCATGAAGAAGGGGGCGTACCCCAAAGGCTTGTCCTGAAAATTGTATGTTAGTGTAAATAAAAAAAAGTATCACAGACAGTACTACATTGTTTCTGCATGAAAGGACTGAACACACATAACTTTGTTCCATAGAATATATACCTCAAAAAATGTGTTACCACCAAATACAAAAGTTAAATGTAAAATAAATGTCTATAAATCAAACAGTCCCCACACCATGTGGAATGAATACGAAGCTTGCCGTGGTCTCCTCTGTGAGATCTCAGACAGTACCGATCGCCATCACTGTGACGGGAGTCACTTTGGATTGGTGGCCCA
The DNA here is from genome assembly GCF_062004578.1 of Staurois parvus. Classification (NCBI taxonomy): domain Eukaryota; kingdom Metazoa; phylum Chordata; class Amphibia; order Anura; family Ranidae; genus Staurois; species Staurois parvus. The sequence continues at coordinate 59,665 of NW_028318904.1, read as the reverse complement.
TGGAACACAGCTCACGTCGGAAAGGTGGGGAGACCCCTGTCTCAGCTCCCCATATCCCTCGTATGTGTAAGTCCCCCTGTGCCTGTTAGGGGTGCAGGGTGATATGTCCTCATATTGTGTGGGCTTTGTCTCAGACTGTGTAGACATGTCTAGGCGATAGGTGGGGTGGGGGGTTGTGGATTGTTTGGTGTTATGTGGTTGCATCCCATTGTTCTATTGTGTGTCCTGCTTGGGAGAAAACTATTATGGGATGTATGTGTTTATGTGTATTAGCTTAGTGGGGAAGGGGGGTGTGTCTCCAGCAGCCCTCCCTCCTGATGGGACTGTCTGTATGTTCTGTAGTATGTTCCAAAAGGTTTATTAGGTCAAAGTTAAAAAAGTTTAAAAAAGTTTCAGGGTAGTATGCAAAATATAGCACATAAACTGTATTGGTACAATAATGCAGCGCTGACCCCTTAAGAAAGATGGCCGCCGGGCCTCCTCGTGGCTCCGGCGGCGATGACGTCACGCTCTGTCAGCTCCTCCTGAGGCCTTTCGTGCTAAGGCACATCATCAGAGGGGAGGCTAACCTATGTGGGGAGAGGGACTCTTAGAAGGACTTATGGTTAGGTGGTTATATACTTATATGCGCATTATCCATGCGTATTCGGTGAGTGCGCATTTTTACAGTTTGATTCCAGTCACAAGTTTACTAGAGATCTGCTATTTTGGAGAACATCACCAGTGCCATTTATGAACGTTTTATACTTTGAACGAACTTTTATCCTCTGAACAAATTTTTATACATTTATTTATCCATTGTCTCATTTATTCCATATATCATTAGCACTGCACTTTACCTATTTATTGTTCTTTGAAGGTTACTGTGGTTTCCTTGAGTGCTTTAGCTGCTATCCTTTAAAGAACGCTCACTATACCAATATCTTGCCTTGGACTTAATTCTTGCCCGCCCTAGTTCTGCCACCCTGTTGGGTGCGATTCAGATTTAACCCATTGCCTGCCGGAGACTGCTCCCTGTTGTGTGCCATTTGGATTTAACCCTTTGCTGCCTGTGAGCCTGGTGGACTTAACCCTTTGCTGCCTGTGAGCCTGGTGGACTTAACCCTTTGCTGCCTGTGAGCCTGGTGGACTTAACCCTTTGCTGCCAGTGCGGCTGCTGCCCAGATCTCTCCCCTGGTGGACGTAACCCTTTGCTGCCTGGAGCAGCCTATGTGAATTGGCCATGAGTTGCCTGTGTGGACTGTAACCCTCCGTGTCCGGCTCCCTGCATCCAGTAAGTGGACTAACCCCATGTTGCCCCGAAAGACTGAGCCCAATTCTCCCCATGAACCCCAATTCCCATGGAACCTCCAGCCCTCTGTCCTGTTGAACCTGGAGGAGTATTGGCCCCCTGTTGTCACCATATTGCCTTCCAGAGAACTTTACTGTGTTGCTGTGTCTGGTGTTGATCTGTGGAGTATTGGATCTATTGTCTGTACCCCGAAAAACTCCCCAATAAATGCCAGCACGTCAGGTTCCGTGCATTCTGTCTCCTTGTGCTCTCTCTCTTTGCTTCTAGTACGTGCCAATATGTAAAAATTACTTTTTTATATGTTAAAAAAAACCAGAATAATTTATTTAAAAATATATACTGTATTTTTCGCTCCATAAGACGCACTTTTTTTTTCCCCAAAAAAAGGGGGGAAAATGTCAGTGCGTCTTATGGAGCGAATATAGAGCGGCCGGTCCGGTATTTCCACCGCCGCCATGTCAGAATACCGTGCCGGCCGCTCAGCTCTGCAGTGGGACCTTACCTGTTCCTCTATCCAGTGCCGCGCTGTCTCCCGGCTTCTGTAGTGTGGGCGCACGGTTTGACAGCCGGGTGCCCAGTGCGCATGCGTGAGAAGCGGTGCGCTTTGTGAATGGTAATGCGGCACCTGGGACACATGACAGGTCCCAGAAGCCGCCGGACCAATCACAAAGTGCAATGCTTCTCGCTCATGTGCACTGGGCACCCGGCTGTCAAGCCGAGCGCCGACACTACAGAAGCCGGGAAGACAGCGTGGCACTGGATAGAGGAACAGGTAAGGTCCCACTGCAGAGCGGACACTAACCAAAGAACAACTCCGCGGAAGTAAGAGTGGGTACCTGTCAAATTCAGGTACCCCCCCCTCCCCAAAGGTCAGCAGTCATCTCCTGTACTGTCCTCAGTCTCTGGTCATCTCCTGTACTGTGTCCGCAGTCTCTGGTCATCTCCTGTACTGTGTCCGCAGTCTCTGGTCATCTCCTGTACTATGTCCGCAGTCTCTGGTCATCTCCTGTACTGTGTCCGCAGTCTCTGGTCATCTCCTGTACTATGTCCGCAGTCTCTGGTCATCTCCTGTACTGTGTCCGCAGTCTCTGGTCATCTCCTGTACTGTGTCCGCAGTCTCTGGTCATCTCCTGTAATATGTCCGCAGTCTCTGGTCATCTCCTGTAATATGTCCGCAGTCTCTGGTCATCCCCTGTACTATGTCCGCAGTCTCTGGTCATCTCCTGTACTGTGTCCGCAGTCTCTGGTCATCTCCTGTACTGTGTCCGCAGTCTCTGGTCATCTCCTGTACTGTGTCCGCAGTCTCTGGTCATCTCCTGTACTGTGTCCGCAGTCTCTGGTCATTCCCTGTACTATGTCCGCAGTCTCTGGTCATCTCCTGTTCTATGTCTGCAGTCTCTGGTCATCCCCTGTACTATGTCCGCAGTCTCTGGTCATCTCCTGTACTGTGTCCGCAGTCTCTGGTCATCTCCTGTACTATGTCCGCAGTCTCTGGTCATCTCCTGTACTGTGGCTGGAGTCTCTGGTCATGTCCTGTGCTGTGTCCGCAGTCTCTGGTCATCTCCTGTACTGTCCGCACGCTCTGGTCATCTCCTGTACTGTGTCCGCAGTCTCTGGTCATTCCCTGTACTATGTCCGCAGTCTCTGGTCATCTCCTGTTCTATGTCTGCAGTCTCTGGTCATCTCCTGTACTGTGTCCGCAGTCTCTGGTCATCTCCTGTAGTATGTCCGCAGTCTCTGGTCATCTCCTGTACTGTGTCCGCAGTCTCTGGTCATCTCCTGTAGTATGTCCGCAGTCTCTGGTCATCTCCTGTACTGTGTCCGCAGTCTCTGGTCATCTCCTGTACTATGTCCGCAGTCTCTGGTCATCTCCTGTACTATGTCCGCAGTCTCTGGTCATCTCCTGTATTGTGTCCGCAGTCTCTGGTCATCTCCTGTACTGTGTCCGCAGTCTCTGGTCATCTCCTGTACTATGTCCGCAGTCTCTGGTCATCTCCTGTACTGTGTCCGCAGTCTCTGGTCATCTCCTGTACTGTGTCCGCAGTCTCTGGTCATCCCCTGTACTGTGTCCGCAGTCTCTGGTCATCTCCTGTACTGTGTCCGCAGTCTCTGGTCATCTCCTGTACTGTGTCCGCAGTCTCTGGTCATCCCCTGTGCTGTGTCCGCAGTCTCTGGTCATCCCCTGTGCTGTGTCCGCAGTCTCTGGTCATCCCCTGTGCTGTGTCCGCAGTCTCTGGTCATCTCCTGTACTGTGTCCGCAGTCTCTGGTCATCTCCTGTACTGTGTCCGCAGTCTCTGGTCATCTCCTGTAATATGTCCGCAGTCTCTGGTCATCCCCTGTACTGTGTCCGCAGTCTCTGGTCATGTCCTGTGCTGTGTCCGCAGTCTCTGGTCATCTCCTGTACTGTGTCCGCAGTCTCTGGTCATCTCCTGTACTATGTCCGCAGTCTCTGGTCATCTCCTGTACTATGTCCGCAGTCTCTGGTCATCTCCTGTACTATGTCCGCAGTCTCCGGTCATCTCCTGTACTATGTCCGCAGTCTCTGGTCATGTCCTGTACTATGTCTGCAGTCTCTGGTCATCTCCTGTACTGTGTCTGCAGTCCATTGGTTTAGAATATTTTTTTTCCTGTTTTCTGCCTCTAAAACCTAAGTGCGTCTTATGGTCAGGAGCGTCTTATGGAGCGAAAAATACGGTATATATATTTTAAAATATTTTTCATACATTTTGTAATATATAAAAAAACGCATTTCAACGTACAGTATATATTTATATATGTATTGAAATATATTGAATACAGCCAAAATTGTAGCATTTCAAATATATGTCAATATATTTGGGAAGAATATTTTTAAAATATTTTATCAAACATATTTTTCTCATGTGGGCATCCTTAAAGATTCCTATATAAATTGGATTTGAGGTTCTTTTAAATGTGATAGATTAGTGGCTAACAAAGCATCACTTTGTTTAATATTGGTATAAAGTGACTCAATGTCTACTGTCACCAAATAAATATGGTCCCCAACAGAGACATCCTTTAAAATATTAATCAATAAAGAAGGGGAAGAAAGTTGTGAGGAACTTGGTTCCTCTGACTTCCTGCGGTCACAAGGAGGCAGCTGTCTGAATGGACGCCGGCATGCCATGTGACTTCAGTGGCCATCTTGGATCAGGCAGAGACTATTTAAGGCTCCTGGGTTTGCAATTAAGCAAGTGCTTAGTATATGGACAGGATATGCGTCTGGTAAGGACAGTGCTTAGTGGTAGGGAAGGTTCCGGAGGAGGATGGACAGTGTAGGGACCACGTCTACCTCACTTCAGGAAGCCTCCAATTTGAGTGTGAAATGGCCAGGTCGCATTCCTCGTTGCAGACACTGTTGGCATCTTTCAAGTCTCCAGACCGATGTCACGGTTCATAAGTGGCTCAGGACAGTTGTGCCTTTCTACAATATATTGCTAACTTGGACTCTGAGTTTACTGCCTGCCACACCACACTGCACCCTTCTCACAAGCACTCACTAAAACATAACTCTCTAGGAACCATAACACACCAAATATGTTAATTAAATGACTTGTACTTAGATTCCTGTTCATGAATCTGCAATTATTTCCACAATCTCCAAAAAACAGCGACTCTCAGCCCTCATTCATGGCACTCACACACCAGGAAGACATCAGTATAGACATACGTGTTTCCAGTGGCTGGTGACCCGAATGTAGACGGTGTATTTGTGGTTTGGGATAAGAGGAGCATTGTGGAACCCATTATAATGGCGGTTATCCCCCAAGGTGAAGGTTCTGGGTCCGGTGAGGGTCTCTGCAGGAAGGACAGCTGCAGTATAACGGATCGGAGTCCAGCTGGAGTTGTATGGGGTGTTCTTGAAATTCAGACACTCCTTTGTTAAATTGCCTTCCTGACTGCCAAAGACAATGATCTCATAAGACCTGGAGGAAGAAAATACCGGAATAATCTCAGCTATGCAATATAATGTGTGTCCTTATCTCTGCTGTCCTTAAAGCAGAGGTCCAGTCAAATTTAAAAAAATTAAAAAAGTCAGCAGCTACAGTACAAAAACTATAGATGCTGACTTTTAAAAAAAACAGACACTCACCTGTCCCTGGATCCCATGGTGTCCTCACTGCAGCCGGGTTCACTGACCATCCTCTCTCCCCAGTGCTGGAATCTTCAGTGTGGGCACCCGGCTGTGACAGCTTGCGGACTCAAAGTTGGGTGTCCAATGCACATGCGCGAGTAGCGCTGTGCTTTGTGAATGGTCACGTAGTCTTCTGGGACCTGTCATGTGTCCTAGAAGACTACAGGAGGGGAAAGCTTCCTCTTCCGATTGCCTTGTCGATCGCAATGGAAGTGGGAGCAGTTACCTGTCAAATTCGGGTACCCCCCTCCCCAAAGGTGCCAATGGGGAGAGGGGGATGAAGACTTCTCCTTTTAGGTGGGGCTCTGCTTTAATACAGATAATTTTCCAGCTTTATTATATCAGCACATATAAAGAAATTCTGATGAACTGTAAATGCATCATATTTCATGAACTTTTTTTCAAACATTGAAGAGTCTAAGGGACAGACGTAAATAGATAGGTGCTCCCTGGTTGGTTCAGATCGGGGATGTAGTTAGGAGCCTAAGGACCCAGAGCTTCCATATGCACCTTAAAGTGGAGCTGTACCCATAACAACTTGATAAAAAATATGTTTGTTAGCAAGGAACATACATTCCACATTAATATTGATGCTACCTAAATGAATGTGTGCTGTAATATGCCTCCAGCATTCCTCTTGTTTCTTCTTGCTGGAGGAGGCAATTTTGCTGAAGCTTCAGAGCCCCTGAGCAGCAGTAAATCTTTAGGCTGTCAGAGGATCCTCTTCTACAAAATTCAGCACAATGCCAAAAAATAGAGAGCAACCGAGCATGTGCAGAGCAGGTGGGACAGTGTATTACTGGATTTGAAATAGTATGTGCATTTATTTGTAATGTTTTACATACAATCAGGTCCATAAATATTGGGACATCGACACAATTCTAACATTTTTGGCTCTGTACACCACCACAGTGGATTTGAAATGAAACTAACAAGATGTGCTTTAACTGCAGACTGTCAGCTTTAATTTGAGGGTATTTACATCCAAATCAGGTGAACGGTGTAGGAATTACAACAGTTTGCATATGTGCCTCCCACTTGTTAAGGGACCAAAAGTAATGGGACAGAATAATAATCATAAATCAAACTTTCACTTTTTAATACTTGGTTGCAAATCCTTTGCAGTCAATGACAGCCTGAAGTGTGGAACGCATAGACATCACCAGACGCTGGGTTTCATCCCTGGTGATGCTCTGCCAGGCCTCTACTGCAACTGTCTTCAGTTCCTGCTTGTTCTTGGGGCATTTTCCCTTCAGTTTTGTCTTCAGCAAGTGAAATGCTCAATCGGATTCAGGTCAGGTGATGGACTTGGCCATTGCAGAACATTCCACTTCTTTGGTGTCTTTTGCAGTCTGCTTTGGGTCATTGTCCATCTGCACTGTGAAGCGTCCAATGAGTTGTGAAGCATTTGGCTGAATATGAGCCGATAATATTCCCGAAACACTTCACAATTCATCCGGCTGCTTCTGTCAGCCGTCACATCATCAATAAATACAAGAGAAGCAGTTCCATTGGCAGCCATACATGCCCACGCCATGACACTACCACCACCATGATCACTGATGAGGTGGTATGCTGAGGATCATGAGCAGTTCCTTCTCCATACTCTTCTCTTCCCATCACTCTGGTACAAGTTGATGTTGGTCTCATCTGTCCATAGGATGTTGTTCCAGAACTGTGAAGGCTTTTTTACATGTCGTTTGGCAAACTCTAATCTGGCCTTCCTGTTTTTGAGGCTCACCAATGGTTTCCATCTTGTGGTGAACCCTCTGTATTCACTCTGGTGAAGTCTTCTCTTGATTGTTGACTTTGATACACATACACCTACCTCCTGGAGAGTGTTCTTGATCTGGCCAACTGTTGTGAAGGGTGTTTTCTTTACCAGGGAAAGAATTCTTCGGTCATCCACCACAGTTGTTTTCCGTGGTCTGCCGGGTCGTTTGGTGTTGCTGAGCTCACCGGTGTGTTCCTTCTTTTTAAGAATGTTCCAAACAGTTTTTTTGGCCACGCCTAATGTTTTTGCTATCTCTCTGATGGGTTTGTTTTGTTTTTTTAGCCTAATGATGGCTTCACTGATAGTGACAGCTCTTTGGATCTCATCTTGAGAGTTGACAGCAACAGATTCCAAATGCAAATAGCAAACTTGAAATGAACTCTGGACCTTTTATCTGCTCATTGTAATTGGGATAATGAGGGAATAACACACACCTGGCCATGGAACAGCTGAGAAGCCAATTGTCCCATTACTTCTGGTCCCTTAACAAGTGGGAGGCACATATGCAAACTGTTGTAATTCCTACACTGTTCACCTGATTTGGATGTAAATACCCTCAAATTAAAGCTGACAGTCTGCAGTTAAAGCACATCTTGTTCGTTTCATTTCAAATCCATTGTGGTGGTGTATAGAGCCAAAAATGTTAGAATTGTGTTGATGTCCCAATATTTATGGACCTGACTGTAGATATACCTGCAAAAGGGGCCAGCCTGAAGCGCTCTAGCAGGACTTAATTTTCTGAATAAATTCCACTTTAATGTGAAAGTTGAGGGCTGTATATAGAACATAACGGAGAACAGATGAGATGGTTCTCCTCCACCTTTCTCTTTGTTGTCCTCCTTCTCTTTGACCTCTCTCCCTTGGAATGTACTTTTTACAGACAATAGACTGAATCAAGAATAGCAGGAGAATCCAAAGGACACAAAAGTACCCAGCATTTCCACTGCTTCCACCAATCCACCATTTGCAACTGTAAGGCCCTCTTTAGACTTGCCCTGTGAGTCGCAGTACATGCGCATGCACATCAATGTGTGTAAATTCTCAGTTTAATATACATCACATTAAGGAAGCCCATTTTTGAATGGGCTTCCAACAAAGCAAAAAGCAAAATACTTCAAATTTGTGAGTCTCTAGTGCCTTCCCCTAGAAGGGCCTTGGGCTAGCAAGGGGTACTCCCTTCTACCAATACCTTGTCCTAGGTTATGTTATACCTACACTCTCTAGTAGAAGTAGTGCATGTCCAGCTTTAAGATGCAATTTCAAGACTTTACTATAAACATGAGGTAGGATGGGAGAAGATAGAATATCCAACTGGGTCAAAAGGGGCTCAAACAGCTAGCAGTCAGTGGGTGGGCTTATGCATTCAGGAGGCTCTTCTTCCCAGAGCAGTGCAGCCAGAAGGTTCATGTGTGTCTCTGCTGTAGATTCTACCATAGCACGGGTTAGGCCTCCATTACTTTGCACTCACCCTACATAGTGGGACAATACCCTCAAGGCACTTGTTCCAACCCTGGGGCCTATCAAAAGGCAATGAGCCTACTCTCTAGAAACATCTCTCCCCTAAGAGAGGGCAGAGGAAAAGACTGACTCTTCCTCTCCCCAAAAGGGAGAACTGAAGGAAGAACCTTGTAGAACAGACCTCACTTGATTGTCAGATACTGATCCAACCCACTCAAGACAAACTCACCAGTGGTCAACCAGTTTAACAAGACAGACTGAACTGCCTGCACCACTCCTCTGCACAAGACTCTGGAGCTCCCACATAAGAGTGACTGGCTAGCAATATGAAAGTCCTTGTCTAGATGGCATCAGAAAAATTTGTGTGCACACTATTTTATGCAAGAAGGCTAATTTCCATGGACATTCTTATTCACAAGGTCATGGCACACGGATGTATGCATGCACCCCTAATCCCAGTCTTGGCCAATTTAAGGAAAAGAGCTGAGTTAGTAAATTGCTGGATGATCTTCAGCTGTTACCTGCAACTTGAACTCCAAACCTGTTCCTAAAATCTGCTTCCCCATTGTTGATGCCCTTGCATATCCTTGAACTTGTCCCTACTCTGCTGTTGACCTGTGCTAGTTCCTGACCATGGTTTGTCTCTGCTAAATCCCGGTTTGACCTCGGCAAGTTCCTAACCACAACTTGACTCTTCTTTTTAATTCAAATATTTATTTATTTTCCATATGATATAATATACACATTTCTTCATTGTTTTCATACATAAAAAATCATTTTCCAAACCCTTAATACTTTTCTTCCTATAATTTATTCCCTCTACCTCCCCGGACCCTATCTAAAACCCCGCCCTCCCACCTAAAGTACCCCCATTTGCCATTTATAAACCCTCCCACTCTGCATAATTCTATTAACTTTTTTCCTAAATAGTATATACAAGTTCTTCCTCCTCTTTCTCATTACTACTTTTTAGATCTCGCTACAAAGTCTTCCAATTTTCTCCACTTCTTATAAAATAGCCCCATCTTGTCTTCTTGTGTATAATATAGTTTCTCCATCTTACATATCTGATTTGTTCTCTCTACCCAATCCTCCTCCCTCGGCGTCTCTGGTCTATGCCAAAACCTAGGAATCAGACCTTTTGCCGCGTTCAAGTAATGCCATACACCAGAGTCCTTATATCTATTTACTGATAGATCTGTACTATGTAATAGACACACCTCTGGGTTCAATCCTATTTTTATCCCAGTGATTATCTCAATTAATTGGACTATTTTCTCCCAGAAGGCTTGTATCATTGGACACTCCCACCATAAATGATATAAGGTACCTATCTTTCCACATCCCCTCCAGCACTCTGGAGTATTTTCCCCATTCATCCTGTGTTCCACGTTCGGTGTAATGTGCCATCTCGTTAAACATTTATAATTTACCTCCACCTCTCTCATACTTATATTCTCGTGTATTAATCTATATATTTTCCCTTGTTTATCCTCATCTATCTCTATTTCCAGATCTCTTTCCCATTTTGCTATATACATTGGCTTTGTGTGTGTGTCTAACTCCGTGAGAATCTTATATACCTTAGCTGTGCCCGTTTCCCATCTCCGCGTGCATCCAACAACCTCTCAAACGAGTTCCAATCCTTTCTCATTCTCAAAGGTTTCGGAAGGTTTCTAACAAAGTGTTTTAATTGGTGGTATCTCCATTCGTCTATTTTAACAAAAAATTCCCTTTTATCTTTTTCCAAATCCTTAAGTGTTCTCAACTCCTGTCCATTCATAATATCTCTCAGTTGAATATCCTCTTTTCTTAACCATTTTCCTATACTCTCTTCCCTACCTGGGGGGAAATAGTCCGTGTTCCTAAGTGATATTAATTGTGAATTGAAGTCCCATTTCATATATTTGTGCAATTTATCCCAAACCTTTAAAACGTTCAATGTGAAAACACTCGTGGAATCTTTTAAACCTCTATGTTTTGCTGGTACCCATATAATTTTACTCAAGGTAGTTCCACTTAATTCATTCTCAATCTTAATCCACCTTTTCCCCTCTGGGTTGTGTGTCCAGTCGTACGTTCTTGCTAGGACTGCAGCTCTATAGTACCTCTTTATGTCTGGCATTCCCAATCCTCCCTTCTCCTTATTTCTGCTCAGCAAGTCATATGATATTCTAGGTTTTTTATTTTTCCATATATATCTTGTTAGCATCTTTTTTATTACTTTAAAGAATACCTCCGGGATTTTAACTGGGACCATCTGAAATTTATACAGGATTTTAGGTACGATTACCATTTTTATCAGATTTATACGCCCTATCCAAGACGGGTTGCCTCTTCCCAATTTCCTTAGTTCCTCCTTGATCTCATTTAAGAGTGGGATATAATTTAACTTGTATAAGTTCATATACGAAGCCGATAATTTAACCCCTAAGTACTTTATCTCTCTATTTTTCCATATAAAAGGGAATTCTCTTTGTATTTTTTCTTTTTCACTACTTGGAAGATTTATGTTTAAAATCTCAGTTTTTGTTGGATTAATTTTCAGGTTTGATAACTCCCCATATTCCTTTAAACTTTTCATTAAGTTGGGAAGTGTTATCCTCGGATTTCCCACATAAAACAACAGGTCATCTGCAAAAGCCGCCACTTTATGTTCGTCTCCTCCTATCTGCACCCCTGTTATATCTATATTCTTCCTAATTGTTGCCAGCAAAGGTTCCAACGACAGTACATACAGCAATGGGGACAGTGGACATCCCTGTCTAGTTCCATTTGACATTCCTATAGTTTCCGACCTCTCCCCATTAACCATAATAACCGCGGAAGGTTCTCTGTACAGCTTTCCTATCCACTCTCTCATTCTTGCTCCCACTCCTAAAGTCTCCAGAGTATCCATCATAAAGCTCCAGTTTACTCTATCAAATGCCTTTTCAGCATCAATCGAAAGCACCACCACCGGAGTTTTCCCCTTCCCAGCTTTCTGGATAAGCAACAGAGTTCTCAAACCGTTGTCTCTACCCTCTCTCCCTGGCACAAATCCCACCTGGTCAGCCTGGATCCATTCTGGCATTAGGTCTTTTAGTCTATTTGCTAGGACCTTTGCGTATAACTTTGTATCAATGTTCAGAAGTGATATTGGTCTATAACTGGAGCATTGAGAAGCGTCCTTCCCCTCCTTTTGGATTAGTACCACATGTGCCTGTAAAGATTCCCACCTCATCTCCATCTCTCCTCCCTGGGCATTCATATATTTCTCCATTTTTGGTAGTAACAAGTCACTATATTTTTTATAGTACCTCACTGTATAACCGTCTGGGCCTGGGCTTTTCCCCTTTATGGTACTTTTTAATGCACTTTTTATTTCTTCCTGCGTAATTTCCATATCTAGGAATTCAATTGATCCTCACTTAGCTTCGGTAATCCTGCGTTTTTAAAATACGCTCTTCTTTTTTCTCTACTCTCTTTACCACTTGTATTTATTGGGTCTTGGGAGGCAATATTATACAGCTTACTGTAGTATTCTTTGAACACCCTAGTAATCTCTTTGGTAGAATAAACCAGTTCTCCTTTGGGATTTCTTATTTTTTCTATATAATTCCTATTTTTCATATCTCTCAAGGCTCTCATTAGGTATTTTCCTGGTCTATCTGCCCATCTATATCTCTCACTAGCAACTTTGTTAAAGACTCTTCTCTTCTCCTCCTCCAACAATAACCCCAGTTCTTCTTTCTTTTTTACTACCTTCTCTCTTATCTCTTCTGTTCTTTTATTTTTATGTATCTGCTCCAGATCGCTTATTTCTTTTAACAGCCCAGTAAGCTTCTCTCTTCTTTCCCTTTTCTTTTTTGCCCCAGTCGCAATCAATATACCTCTTATGTAGGCCTTATGGGTCTCCCATACTGTGGCCACCGACACCTCACCTGTCTCATTCTCCCGAAAAAATCTTTCGATTTCTTCTCTAATTTTCTGACCCACCTCCTGGTCCAGAAGGAGAGCCTCATTCAACTTCCATCCTATCCCTCTGGACGAACATCTCCCCCACCTCACTTTCAATATAACAGGAGCATGGTCAGAGAGAGACGTCGCTTCTATTTCTATTTTGTCCACCATTTCTATGAGTTGATGGTCAACTAATATGTAGTCCAATCTGGAATACATCCCGTGGGCATTAGAGAAGAATGTATAATCTCTCTCTTTTCCATGTGTCACTCTCCAAATATCCACCAATTGACACTCATGTATCACACCCTTCAGAATTTTCAGAGCTCTACTTCCCTCTCTCTGCACAGATGAGGTCGTGTCCATTTGTGGGTCCATACAAAGGTTCAAATCCCCCGCCACTATCAAAAGACCCTCCTTAAAGGCCATCAATCTTCTCAAAACTCCCTTCAGGTATACCTCTGGTCTCTTATTTGGGCAGTAAATATTCGCAATTGTACATTTCTGTTCTTGTAATCTACCCTTCAAAAATAAAAATCTCCCCTCCGGATCTATTTCTCTCTCTTCAGTCTCCCATCTTATGTTTTTTGCAAACCCTATTGCTACTCCCTTAGCTCTTAATCGGGGAATCAGCATAGAACCATGTTGGGTAATATCTTGAGTACAACTTTACATTTGACTTGACCTCTAGGTGAGTCTCCTGCAAAAAAAAACCACCGACGCCTCTCTATGCTGCAACTCCTTGAATACTTTAAATCTCTTCCTAGGGCAGTTCAAACCTTTTACATTATATGTTATAAATCGCAAGTTTTCCATAAATCTTGTATCACTGTTTTTTTTCCCCATTCTATCGTGCAGTCTTGTCCCTAGGACCCCTCCTATCCCTCTTATCTTTCTAACGATATCCCTCCACCCCTCTCCCACTAGTCCCCTCCCCCCCCACCCCCCTCCTACTCCCTCCGCCTCCCCCCAACCCCCCCCTTATTAGGCCTTTAAATTGCCTATCAATCATTTGTGGTGATAAGACCACCTTTGATTTTTTTAAACCTTGGGGTTGAACTCCTCCCATGTACGGCTTACCCACCCTCCAACGACCACGATTCCCCTCATATACTTTAATTCTTTTTTTACCTTAGCGGTGCAATTTAAAGAGAAAGATAGGAGTAATATAAAAAAAAAAAAAAACACACTATCCCCTCTAACTCCTCGCTACCTCCCCCCTACCTACTTCCTGCCATACTTCTTTTCCCCCATTACCTATTTCTACCTCTGTTTCCCACCCACTAATCCTCATTCTCTGCAATTCCAGTCTGTCACAGAAGTCTCTTAAGTCCTCGGGAAATCTCAAATATGCTGTAACACCGTTCTTCCATCCGATTAAACACTCCGGGTTACCCCATCTATATTGCACATTCCGTGATCTCATCTGTTCTAATAGGGGCCTCAAGGCTCTCCTTCTCCACAAAGTCTCATACGATAAGTCCGCAAAAATCTGGATATTTATATCTCCATACTTAATAGTTGTTCTTCCTTTAGTCCTTCTCCAAATCTCATCCTTATCTCCATATTTATGCATCTGAACAATCACATCTCTTGGTTTTTCCTTCCTTGTTGGAACTTTCCTGATCTATAGACTCCGTCCATTTTAATTGCCTCTGTTTCAGGTCTGTCCATAATGGAGTTTAGCATTTTACAGACTATTTCTTGCAGTTCTCCCCCTTTCAGGATTTCTGGGATTCCTCTTATCCTCAAGTTGCTTCTCCTAGTCCTGTTCTCCTGTACTTCTATTTTATACTGCAGTTGTTTCTGCGTATTCCTCATCATAGCGGACCTTTTTTCTAAGTCTGAAATGAATTGGGTATGTTTATTAATTTTTCCCTCCATTTCTTCCGTTCTCATTAGCAGGTGCCCTAGATCCTGTCGTATATTTGTCATTTCTTGCTTAATAGTTTTTTCCAAATCCTTAAACATTTCGGCCATCTCTCTTTTGTTTGGCACTTGTAAATCTTTTCAAGATCTTTCCTCACTGGATTTTCTGTCCACTGTTGGCTACTACTATTCAGGCCCAATGACATTCTAGGGCTATTCTCCAAAGGTGGTTTCCATTTCCCCTTTTTCATTTCCACTATTGGCCCTTTCTGGAGTCGCATTCCCATGGGAAGTGTATTTTTTAATTGTACCCGTCTGGGACCCTTTAAGCCTGCTTCCTTTAGCGCTTTTATTCTTCATATCTTCTGCACAGGCTATGCTCTTTAATCAGAGGGAGACTTTAGACTGTATATTGGGGTATTGATATCAGTCAGTCTCTATCAATTTAACACTTCTTTTCTTTTCCCACATCTCTTCTGGAGCCACTTTAATAATTTCTCTTTCCCTCTTCTTTCTATTCTGACTTTCCAGATCCCCTGGGAATCCCCCTTCTCTCTTTATGGGCAATTTAAAGTCCTTTCCCACAGATCAGCATACTTAATCAGTTACGTGTGGGTTCTTACATGTGGACTCACCCTTCTTCACACACTCACCCAGTGAGTCGACTTAGATCCTCAGCCGTCCACTCGTTACACCTGGCTGGTGTCTCTGGGGGATTCCTGCAGGGTCTCCTGTGGCCTGTGGGTATGTGTCCTGTTCCTCTTTTCCTCTCTTGTACGGCAGGTTTGGGGATTGAACCGGCATCTCCGCTCTCCTGTCAGGGACCCGGCACTTGTCAGGGACCCGGCCGGCGTCTCTGCTTCCCAGAGCTCCTTTGCGGCCAACCAACGTGATCACGCCACGCTGCTCCGTTTCCCCGGCAACCCGACAGCTGATCACTGGTCTCTGCAGCGCGACCACCTCCCGGAGCTCCGTGCCTACTCTCTCTCTCCTCCCTTCAGTGCGCCGGCATCTCTCTCCCTGGGGACCTCCTTGCTCAGGTAGGGCTCCGCAGTTCAAATCATAGGGGTTCTCGTGGTGGTCTGCTCGGGGGTTATCGGAGAGCACTCACATCGTGCTCTCCGGCGCCGCCATGTTTAGGCTCCTCCCCCCAGGATGTGGTGCATGACAACTTGACTCTTCTGATTCCCGGTTTAATCTTGGCAAGTTTCTGGTCACAGCTTATATCTACCGATTTCCTGATTTGACTTTGGCTAGTTCCTGACAATGGCTTTTCTCTACTGATTCCTGATTTGACATCAGCTAGTTCCTGACAACATCTTGTCTCTGCTGATTCCTGGTTTAATCTTGGCAAGTTTCTGAATGCTTGTATCTACCGATTCCCGATTTGACTTTGGCTAGTTCCTGACAATGGAATCTATTGATTCCCGATTTGACCTCAGTTAGTTCCTGACAACATCTTGTCTCTGCTGATTCCAGGTTTGACCCTAGCTAGATCTTGACCATGGCTCTTCTGTTCTGGTTTCTGGTGTAACCATAGCTCGCCT
Source organism: Staurois parvus (assembly GCF_062004578.1). NCBI lineage: Eukaryota > Metazoa > Chordata > Amphibia > Anura > Ranidae > Staurois > Staurois parvus. The sequence goes on along the minus strand of NW_028318904.1, from coordinate 43,627 downwards.
TCTGATAAAGACTTTGCCTACTACTTTGCCTACTGTCTGTCTTCTTGGCTACCAACCACCACTTGTACAGACATTGCTTTCAGCCTGCTGTGTGTTCTAGTGCCCTAATCAGATGACTTCTGGTCTATCTGCTCCCAGAGACCCAGCTTTCAGTCTGCATAAGCCCTCACAGTCAAGCCTGCCATCAGAAGGAAGCTTTTGTGGATTGAACTTCTGGCACCCATGCCACACTGTGCTATCCTGCTCCCTGTTCTACACTTCAGTGGTGTCTGGTCCACAGGTATAAAGGAAGCCCTCCTGTTGTCTCTGCCTACAACCAGGTATGGGATAGTACCAAAGCACCAAATCCCAGCAGAGGCCTTGGAGAACATCAAAACAATTCAAAACAAGTGCTAGGAAACATCTCTAAATTATCCTCTTACTTAAACCGATCATATCACTGATGATCATCTTGGGAATAGATGCAACAATGCATCCCCACTCACATTTTATTTACACAAAACAGTAACTAGATAGAAAGTCTTATTTATTTTATATTAGCAGTGCCTCCAAATGTAGCAATGACTCTGGTGGGGGACACAGTGGTCATGTGAGATGATTCTCACCTCATGGCCATTGCATCTTCTCACACAAAAGAGGTTATGTACTTATGTTGTGTCAAATACCTCCAGCAGTCAAGGAGCAGCAAAGCAACAGTTTCAAAACATGGGCTTCCAGAAAGGTAAGTGTCACGATCAGGGGTCAGGCTCGGAGACCAGTAGCTATAACAGCAAAGAGGCTCCCACCAACTAGCAGGATAGGTTTACAAGCTGGTCACCCTGGCAGATGACGTGGGCTCACCCGATCTGTGGAGCCTAAGCACTAACCAGTATTCGCCAGAGCTCCTGATGGTGGAGATGCATTTTTCTGCATGTTAGTACCAGGTCGCCATCCTCAGGATAGCCCCACAAAGGGTGAGGAAGCCAAGGTCCAGTAGTATATATAGCAGGTAGAGATCAAACAGAAGCATAGTCCGTAAACAAGCCAAAGGTCAATAACAAGTTGTACAGGTTGGGATCAGGCAGAAGCATAGTTGAGGAACAAGCCAAAGGTCGGTAATGAGTGGTAGCAAAGTTATGGACGGCAGCAGGAGAGACAAGAGCGAGATATTGGCTGGAGAGAGCACAGTAATCCGGCAAAGAGGAAGTGCAGAGGCATGGCTTAAATAAGGAAGTTCAGGGGAGGAGCAAGGGGTTCAAGGTTCATACAAACAAGGTCAAGGAAGGATCAGTCAAGGATTTGTTCAGAGAGCTATCCAGTATTCTAGGTGGCTCAACAGGGAGAGACATTGTCAGACATAGCAGAGGTTCTAGGTTTGAACCCGAGCCCTAACACTAAGTATAGATTCATTTATTTTGCAGGCTGGGCTTATCTGACCTTTGATCCTTTAGTTACAGGAACACATCAATCATTTGTAAGCACGTCCTCACCTGATTGGCCCATTCAGACTGAGAACTGGTTGGAGTTGTAAAGTGGCGTCACTTATCGTCGTCCCCATGGGAAGAGGAGGATCTGGAAAGGAAGATTCATTAATTAGGGAACAGAACTGATCTGCTGTGTGCTGGTTAAGGCTTTCTGAGGTGACATGGAAATTGCACCCTGTATAATTAGGTCAGACTTGGATCAAACGTTGTAAATGATTTGAAGGATCTGAAACAAACCATTACCCAATCAGCATTCAGTTCCTTCATCAAGCCAATTGACTTTGAATTACCTCATCCTAAAAATATTACACAAGTTTTTAGAATAAGGAATGGGACTGTTTGAGCACCAAAGTTGAAGCACAATAACAGCTATTCTAAAAGCATAAAAATCTTATTAATTAATAGTATGTTATAAAAACAGAAGCAAAAGAAATCTGGTCATCATGGTACAGCATGACAAATACACGATGTGTTAGTCGAAAGATGAAACCACCACAAAGTACATACCTTCAGTGCATGAAAAGTGTGTATCTTGTAAGAATAAGCCCCAACACATTTCAACTCTCAAAGAGTAGGAGTCTTTTTCAGGGGGGTCATATAGACCAGGGGTGTATTTACCACAAGGCAAACAGGGCAGCATTTTTTTTTCAGGGGGGCAGTACCCCCCCCAGGAAGAAGGGACATAAGCGGCATGGGGACCAGGTGGGATCCAAAAGAAGCTGCGGGCTGCTTGATGGTTATTGCAGAGCCTGACTCTCATTCCCGGGGATGTCCAGAGCTGTGAAGGTGAGTGACTTTCTCTTTGTTTCTGGGGGGGGGTGTTTGGTGGAAGGCTCTCTTGGGTGGGGGGGGGTAAGGGGTGTTTGATAGGTGTCAGGCTATCTCCCCTTGGCGGGCGGGCGTCTGATTTTTCTGTTGCAAAAACCCTAAAGTCACCACTGATATAGACATAATATTAGTTAGGATGAGCGCGTTCACCAGCAGCAACCCCAAGGAGTGGGTCAAGAAAACAGAATCATACTGGCCAGAATATAAAGAAAAAAAGAGGACAGAGGAGCCTCTTGAGCCGGTCAGTCCTCAGGAGGTGCACCTCCTATGGCTCTCGTGGCTTTGCTTTCTTCTTTTTTGTGTGTAACCCCAGAGGTTTCCTTATGGGCCAATCTTGTGGATTTTTAATTGATTCAACTATCAAGTTTCATTTTTAAGTGTGGCTTCTGCCACTTCAAAAGCCACGTTACCGTCCAGTCTTGCAAGTTGGAACCTTCTTTCTATCCTGCCCAGTATGATTACGTTTTGACTATTGGGTTGAAAACGGACGTTTGGGCACCCCTTGTGCTGTTCTGGACCTACCTCCTGGGGTTGCTACTGGTGGACACAGAACAGAAAGTAAATTTTATATTTTTTTGCTAAATTTTCAGTCTTTTTTTATATAATAAAACAAATAAAAATCCAGTGGTGATCAAATACCACCAAAAGAAAGCTCTATTTGTATGAAAAAATTATATAAATGTCATTTGGGTGTTGCATGACCAAGCAATTACCAGCTAAAGTATCACAGTGCAAAAAAATATCTGGTCATGAAGGGGGTAAAACCTTCCGGAGGTCAAGTGGTGAAATGTAATTAGTATGATGATAAGGAGGAGGGAGGAACCAGGGAAGGCAAAACATAAGCAGATTCATTTCCAGTTTCAACAATAGAGAAGTCCATACCCAATACCCCCTCTCCAGTCTGGTAGTGGATATCTCAGGCGTTCTGAAATCTATAAAGCCTTTTCTCCAGCTCTTCTCCAGACACATTGGGGGAGATTTACTAAAACTGGAGCACACGGAATCGGGTGCAACTCTGCATGGCAGCCAATCAGCTTCTAGCTTCAGCTTGTTCAAATAAGCTTTGATAATAAAACCTGGAAGCTGATTGTCTTCTGTGCAGAGCGGCACCATATTTGGAACCCTTCAGTTTTAGTAAATAACCCTCACTGTCTACACTCTCATTGGCCCATAAAGAATGGTCTCCTTAATACATTGGATTGTCCATGACCCCCATACCCTATAGCTGATCATCAAGGCTCTGCACCAGATTGGTGTCAGAGGTGAACCTTCCATTGTGACGCAACATCAAACTTCCCGCTGCTTCAAATATATAAATAATAATGTTTCTCCCTTTTAGCTCCCAACTCCCATGTCTGCCAGTGTACTCACCTCCAATATCAGTCTCAATGTTCTGGATTGTGACCTCCCCGGCTCTGGCTGATGTGAATCCTCGGAGGGTGATGGTGTAGTTGGTTCCATACTGGAGGGGGATTTTATATTCCGTCACATTGGGTGGAAACTGGAGAGATTCATCCACAGCAAAGGACACATTGTAATCCCTCCAGGCTGAGATATTCATCTACAAGGAATCATTTCATGGGTTATATCTTATGTCACTCATTTTATCACCGTATAACAAATACAATAAATAAGTAAATCAGTTCTATTTAGTAACTGGAAAAGGAAATCTGTGATGATTTAGGCTCCTTTCACACTACGGCGACTTGGGATCTGACTTGTGAGATCCTAAGTCACATGACATGTGAAATTCCATGTTAGTCAATGAAAGCGGTCTTATTTAGCATGACTGAAGTCACTTTTGAAAAGGTTCCTGTACTACTTCAAGTCGACATTTATCCTACTTGGATACATGGAAGTCGCCAAGTCGGACCCTCATCTATATTGATGTGATTTGGATCCGACATTACAGGAAGATTACACAAGCATGGCATGAAAGTCGCATCTAATTTGCATCAATTCACACCAAAAGTCGTTGTCAGGAATGGACTTGCCAATAATGGTGGGACTCACCTGCCTTGTGGGCTGCAGTACCAGGGCTGGCCAGCGGGTGCTCTCAGCAATCAGAGACTCACCCCTGCAATCAGCCAAACACCTGAAGCTGATTGCAGGGGTTGTATTTAAGGAATGGCCAGACTCACAGTCAGGGCCTTGGTGTGTGTTTTTCCATGGGCCCCTGTACCTTGTATCCTGTATTCCTGTTTCTGTCTGACTTGTTGCCGACCCTGCCTGATCCTGACCTCTGTTTGATCCCTGGCTTGTGACCCTGACCATTCTCTGCCCGACCCTCTGTACCGCGCTGCCCGTGAGTTACTGAACCCAGCTTGTGACCCCGACCACTCTCCCGCCTGTTCCTGGTACTCCGTTTGCCCGTTTGCTACTGACCCGGCCTGCCTGACTACTCTTTGTATTGTATGTATTGTTATCTGTGGGTGGTTTGGTTTGTTTGCACTGTGTTTAGGTTTAGTTTTGCACTGCGTTTTGTATTGTTAGTCTTAATAAATTATGTTGTTTATACCATATCTGAAGCCTGCGTTTCCCTGTGTCAGTCCACACACCTCTGGTCATACCTGGAGCCCTGACAGTCGTACTCACATTGCATCAAATTGCCAGCATATCACTGGCAAAGTCACACCATAAGTCATGCAACTTTCAGGTCACAGTAGTGCGTACCGAGCCTTAAGGCCAATGCTTACATTTACAGTACAGGTGGACCTCGGTTTTCGAATGCCTCGGTTAATGTAATTTTCGGTTTACGAATGAAAATCCATTGAAAATAATGTCTTGGTTTACAAATTTGTTTTGGAATACGCAGCGTATGTCGGTGCCGATTTTTAAATGCAATTGCCGGCTTTTTTTTTTCTTCACTATTGCTCACAGAATTAGCTGTCACTTTCCCCGAAGCTAAGGGAAACTTTTTTTCTTTTATCTCGGGAAAGAAACTAAAAGGAAACTTTGTTTCTTTTAAATCAGGGAAAGAAACTAAAAGGAAACTTTGTTTCTTTTATCTCGGGAAAGAAACTAAAATAAACTTTGTTTCTTTTTTTTGTCCATAACTTTTATTATGGTCAAAAAAACAAAAATCAAAAATACAACATGGAGGAGATAACAAAAGGATCGCAATGATCAAGTTAGATAGAAAGACACAATGTTTTAGATGATACAATTTGTCCAACATTTGCAATCAATTAATAAAAAGTTGAGAGAATGGGAACTGCAGGGAATTACCTCCTGAATAAAATAGAGGAAAGGCTATTCCTAGTTGCGGTTTTGGGTGAGGGGCTCTCGTGAGGGCAAGGATCTCTAACTGATCCAGGAGCAGTACACCCTGGAATCGTTAGAAGGTCAGTGAGGGATGGAGTGTGACACAGAACCAGGTACATCTACGTAGGAGGGGATTGTGGATCGGGATCTATGGTGGCCTTATATGAAGTCAAGGAGTATGTGTCTTGTTTACCAAAATGATATGTGTGCCTATCAAGATCATCTGAAAAAAAGTCAACTTTGTTTCTTTTAACTCAGGATAATAAACTAAAAGGAAATTTTGTTTCTTTTAGCTGGGGGGAAAGTGACAACTGTATCTCTGAGCTATAGTGAAGAAGAAACAATTTCAAAACCGGCACTGACCTATAGTGACAGCCAGTCACTGTATACACTACTCCTCTCCTGCTTTTCTCAGCCGTCCCGTCCTATCCGCCCCCCCCCACATCTACAGTACACACAGTCCCCTGTATCGGCTGAATTTTTCCTATCAGCAGAATGCCAATAGGGCTATTTTCAGCCGATATGTTTCGGTGGCTGAAATTTCTGTGCATCCCTAGTATTTATGCCTTTAACGTGCACTTTATAAAGAGTTTTGAACAGATAAAAGACTTTTAACTTTTTTCTGACCTCCGGAATGGATTGATTGGTTTTTAATGCATTTCTATGGGAAACCGTATTTCTATGGTTTATCATAAGCAGCCTCTTTGAACCAAGGTTCCTCCATAGGTTGGTAGGGGTTCCTTTAGCCACTTGAGGACCACCCTATAGCAGATACAGTGAATGAAATGCGTATTTGACCCCCTGCTGATGTTGAATGTTCGGCCCTCACAAAGAAATGATCGGTCTAACAATCGAATGTTCGTTGTATTGTAGCACTGAGAGACAGAATACACCAACAAATTCAGCAGAAATGCGTCTAACAAATGATGACTGTTCTGCGTGTTCATGAGGGAAAGAAGGATTGGATCCCCTATCATTCAGCAGGATTTCTGGCTCTCAGGTGTCTTTCATACAGGTAACAAGCTGAGATTAGAAGCAGTCTCTTAAAGGGAGTGCTGCTAATCACATTGTGTTACCTGTATAAAAGACACCTGTCCACAGGAGCAATCAAACCATCAGATTCCAAACTCTCCACCATGGCAAAGACCAAAGAGCTGTCCAAGGATGTCAGGGACAAGATGGTAGACCTACACAAGGCTGGACTGGGCTACCAAACTATGGCCAAGCAGCTTGGTGAGAAGGTGACAACAGTTGGTGCAATCATTCACAAATGGAAGAAACACAAAACAAGTGTCAGTCTCCCTAGGTCTGGTGCACCATGCAAGATCTCACCTCGTGGAGTGTCAATGATCATGAGAACAGTGAGGAATCATCCCAGAACTACACGTGAGGATCTTGTCAATGATCTCCAGGCAGCTGGGACCACAGTCACCAAGAAAACAATTGGCAACACACTACGCCGACAAGGACTGAAATCCTGCAGTGCCCGCAAGGTCCCTCTGCTCAAGAAAGCCCATGTCCAGGCCCATCTGAAGTTTGCCGCTAAAAGTCGCTGATCGCCGCCATTACTAGTAGAAAAAAAAAATCCCAAATATCTATACCGCCATTTGTAGACGCTATAACTTTCATGTGAACCAATTAATTTACACGTTTTGGGATTTTTTTTATAGCAAAGACACAGCGAAGAATACATTTTGGCCGAAACTTTAAATGAAATTTAATAGCAAAAAGTCCAAAATATAATGTTTTTTTCTCAAAATTGTCTTTTTTTTGCTTATAGCGCAAAAAATAAAAAAACGCACAGGTGATCAATTACCACCAAAAAAAGCTCAATTTGTGAGGAAAAAAGGGCGTACATTTCATTTGGGTGCAGCGTTGCATGACTGCGCAATTCTCAGTTAAAGTAACACAGCGCCGTAACGCAAAAAATGGCCTGGTCAGGAAGGTGGGAGAATCCTCAGAAGGGGGAGGGGTTAGCAGTGGTGGATTAAACTCCCATCTGATGGTACCAGAACCAGCAGCATGGGGCCAGCAGAGTTTCTTCTCTATTTTGGCAGGTAACACCATTGATCATGATAACTGTATGTAAATGGGGGAATTCTATCCACTGACCACCACGGTACCATGAATTCTTCCCAATTACCTCCAGGTTGATGGACCCATTCTCTCACTGACCACAAATGTGGTGTAGCTAAGGTACCAACAATTGTATACAAAACCAAATACAAAGTCCTGAGCTACTAGCTAGGCCTTAAGAGTTTCTCGCCATCAGTTGCCCCCCCCCAACCCCTGCCCTGCCCCGCCCCTAATCCCACCCATTAACCCCTTGCCTACCGGGCACTTATACCCCCTTCCTTACCAGGCCAATTTTCAGCTTTCAGCGCTGCCGCACTTTGATTGACAATTGTGCGGTCATGCAAGATTGTACCCATATGAAATATTTTTCATTTTTTTCTCACAAATAGAGCTTTCTTTTGGTGGTATTTAATCACCACTGGGCACTTTACTTTTTGCTCTATAAACAAAAAGTGTGCAAAAAATTTGAAGAAAAAAAAAATTCTTTGTTTCTATTATAAAATTTTCAAACAGGTAATTTTTCTCCTTCACTGATGTGCGTTGATGAGGCAGCACTGATGGGCACTGATAGGTGGCACTGATAGGCAGCACTGAAGGGCACTGATAGGCGGCACTGATAGGCAGCACTAATGAGGTGGCACAGATAGGTGGCACTGATAGGCAGCACTGATGATGGGTACTGATAGACAGCACTGCTAGGTGGCACTGACTGGCGGCACTGCTAGGCATTGACTGGCACAACTTCTGGGCACTGACTGGCACAACCTCTGGGTACTGACTGGCAGCAGCACTGCTGGCCTGCATTGATGGGCACTGGTGGGTGGCACTGGTGGGCACAGGTGGGTGGCACTTCTGGGCACAGGTGGGTGGCACTGCTGGGTGGCACTGGTGGGCACTGCTGGGCACAGGTGGCTGCACTGCTGGGCACAGGTGGGCGGAGCTAGTGGGCGGCACTGCTGGGCACAGGTGGGCGGAACTGTTGGGGGGCGCTGCTGGGCACCGATCATCAGGCACTGATCATCAGTGCCCTGATGATCGGTGCTGATCCCCGCTCTGACAACTGCCAGTTCTCGGCAGTACTTTCCTCACGATCTGACAGCGTGAGGAAAGTGCAGCCGAGAACCGGCATTTGCATTTCCCAGTGATCAGCGTGTCATTGGACATGGCTGATCACATGGTAAAAGGCCGCTGTGATTGGCCTTTTACCACATCCCGTAATCAGCTGTGTCCGTAGGACACAGCGCTCACGGAGATCGCCGGGTGTGTGCCCCCTGGGGCGTGCAGGAGAGCGTGTTTTGGGAGGACGTCATATGACGCCCACCCAGAACTAGTCAGCCGCAGTGTAGCCGTCATTCGGCTATCTGCGGTTGGCAAGTAGTTAAACACGTCCTCATAAACTATCTCATGAATGACACTTTGTCATGTTTTATGCAGAATAAAGTTACAAAATAAAGTGCCCAAGTTTTCAAATGGTCAGTCCGCCCCTGGGCGTGACACAGCCTGTGATTGGAAGAACCTCCTCCTGATATCTTTACATTGAACAACGTGAACGCTATTGTAAAAAAAAAATAAACTCAGCCTACACCATGTTATAGCAAATAAAATAACAATAAACATTTTCTTTGAAATATAGATTTGTAATACACTTTAAAACACTTTGTAGAAATTCATTATTTATTTTTTTTAATGTGACTGTTAAAACACCAATCAGCTCTGTGCAGACATTGATTCATACATCAGCAAATTACTAGAAACTCCTCCCCCAAATCTTTTCCTGAGAATGGGAAAGACCTGGCAAAAGGCATGTGACCTCTGAACAAGAATTAATAAATACACTACTCAGATGGTTTCCTATATTAAATTAAATACATTGGCATATTCTTTATACAGTGCCTTGAAAAAGTCTTCACACCCCTTGAAATTTTCCACATTTATGTTATAACCAAAACCATTAATGTATTTTATGTTATAGACCAACACAAAGTGGCACATAATTGTGGAGTGGAAAGAAAATGGTTTTCAACATTTTTTACAAATAAATATCTGAAAAGTGTGGCATGCATTTGTCTTCAGCCCCCTTTACTCTGATACCCCTAACTAAAATCTAGTGGAACCAATTGCCTTCAGAAGTCACCTAATTAGTAAATAGAGTCCTCCTGTGTGTCATGTAATCTCAGTATAAATCCAGCTTTTCTGTGAAGCCCTCAGAGGTTTGTTAGAGAACATTAGTGAACAAACAGCTTCATGAAGGCCAAGGAACACACAAGACAGGTCAGGGATAAAGTTGTGAAGTTTCAAGCAGGGATAGGTTATATAAATATAACCCAAGCTTTGACCATCTCACGAAGCACTGTTCAATCCTGGGGTGGACCATTTGGAAACTCGGGCACTGCCCGAGGGTATGGGTCAGTAGGGGGCCCCATGAGATGCCCCTGGTACCTTTTTCATAAGCTTTTTTGAGTTTGGGCAAGGACACAGGGGCCCCATGATCCCCTATTGCCCAGGGGCCCCATGAGGTGTCAGTCCACCCCTGGTTCATTCCATCATCTGAAAATGGAAAGAGTATGGCACAACTACAAACCTAGCAAGACATGGCCGCCCACCTAAACTAACAGGCCGGGCAAGGAGAGCATTCATCAGAGAAGCAGCCAAGAGGCCCATGGGAACTCTGGAGGAGCTGTGGAGATCCACAGCTCAGGGGGGAGAATCTGTCCACAGGACAACTATTAGTCGTGCACTCCACAAATCTGGCCTTTATGGAAGAGAGGAAAGAAGAAAGCCATTGTTGGAGGAAAGCCATAAGAAGTCCCGTTTGCAGTTTGTGAGAAGCCATGTGGGGGACACAGCAAACATGTGGAAGAAGGGAGTCTGGTCAGAGGAGACCAAAATGGAACTTTTTGGCCCAAAACCAAAACGCTATGTGTAACGGAAAACTAACACTGCCCATCACCCTGAACACACCATCCCCACCGTGAAACATGGTGGTGGCAGCATCATGTGGTGGGGATGCTTTTCTTCAGCAGGGACAGGGAAGCTGGTCAGAGTTGATGGGAAGATGGATGGAGCCAAATACAGGGCAATCTTAGAAGAAAACCTGTCATAGTCTTCAAAATGCTTAAAACTGGGGCTTCACTTTCCAGTAGGACAACGACCCAAAACAGCCAGAGCTACAATGGAATGGTTCCGATCAAAGCATCTTCATGTGTTAGAGTGGCCCAGTCACAGTCCAAACCCAAATCCAATGGAGAATCTGTGGCCAGACCTGAAAATTGCTGTTCCTAGACGCTCTCCATCCAATATGAGAGAGCTTGAGTGATTCTGCAAAGAAGAATGGGCAGAAATGTCCCTCTCTAGATGTGCAAAGAGACATCCCAAAAAAGACTTGCAGCTGGAATTGCAGCCATAGGGGGTCCTACAAAGTATTGACTCTGGGGGGCCGAATACAAATGTCGCCACACTTTTCACAGATTTATTTGTAAAACATTTTGAAAACCATTACCCATTTTCCTTCCACTTCACAATTATGTGCCACTTTGTATTGGTCTATCATAGAAGTATCCAAACTTTCTAAACAAAGGGCCAGATTATTGTCATTCAGACGTTAGGTGAGCTGAACTGTGGCCAGCAGCAGTGACAATTTTATATCTGCTCAGCTGTCATTGGCACAACGATGGCCAACCTCAGAATTTCATTGTTTCTTATTGGTCTTTCAAGTCTGGGCTGCTCCTGGACAATGCAGAGCACTTTGAAAAGCAGAGGGATTTAGGAGGGCAGGCTGGGGAGGATTCTCAGCAATGGTGTACAAACAGCTGGTTGGTGGGACTTTTCTGGAAGGAGATGTCTGCTGACCAGCAATGGAAGTCATGTGAAGAACTTTCTATCAGGAATGGACAAGGCTCTGTTCCAGATGTTATAACAGTGGCTTTATCTGTGTGTATTGGTTGGTCTATATGATCCATGGTCTATGTTTTCACTCCCATCAGGAGAAGACCTATTGGTTGAATAGACAGTGCTGGTGGCCCACATTGACGGACAATTTGTAGAACAGCAGAATATATAAACGTGTAGCATCTCATTGTGCTGTTTACAATCCTGGTTTACAGATGGGATTTCTTTTTTTTTTTTTTTTTGTATTAACAATTTTTATTGGTTTTCAAATAGGTAAAATTATAGACATAACAGAAAGAAACATTGATGGCATAACTACACATAATCAAGTCCAATAGAGTCATACAGAGTCATACAAAATCAGTGCGGAAACAATCATGATCTTAGATTCGGGCCGGCAAAGAGGAAATGAAGGAATCCCATGGGAGCCAAATCAACTCAAATACAGCAAACGAACAATTATGTAAGGCAGTCAAACACTCCATCCGTCTTACTTCAGCAATAAGTTTGTACAAAGTCAGCAGTGTGGGGGGAGTAGAAGATAACCAACCCATAGGAATACTTCTCCTGGCCGCGGTCAGCACATGAGCAGCAAGTTTTCTGGCTGGTTTAGATAGACCCGGGAATGGCAAGCCCAGCAAAAAATGCAGAGGGTCAAAAGGGAGCGAGGCATGCAGCATTGATTGCAACAAGGAACGGACTTCCTCCCAAAAAGGAACAATAGATTTACATGTCCAAAAAATATGATAGAGAGAACCTGAATCCTTACCACAGCGCCAACAGACAGGAGAAGCACTCGGGTTGAAAGCATGAAGAACCTCAGGTGTTTTGTACAATAACATCATAATCTTATAAATGTTTTCCTTAAAAACCACACAAACAGAAGATTTAGATGCATTTACCCAAATATTCTTCCACGTTAGTAAATCAATATCACGTTGTACAAACTGAGACCACCTACGCATGTAAAGGTGAGTTTCATTAGATAAAGGGGATGCGTCCATAAGAAGTTTATAAGTATTGGAGATGATACCCCTTTGGTGGGGGCCCTGCATACATAAACGTTCGAAGGGTGCAGGCTTCCCCAGGATCAATGAGGATGATAAAGTAGAGAAAAAATGGCGTATTTGGATATATATATATATATAGGTGATGAGGAGGTAAAGAAGCTTTTTTCTGGAGATCCGGGAATTAATGTAATTTACGAGTCACCGGATGTACCAAGTGACTCAATTGAAAAAGGTTGGATACCACCCAAAGAGACATCTGGGATATGGCCATATTGTCTGGCAGATTAGGGTTATAGAGGATATTTGTCAGAGGGGAGCATTCAGAGGCCAGTGTGAATTGAGCCTTACATTTCTGCCATACCATCAATGAAAATTGGGACCAAGGAATAGATGACGGAAGGAAGAGACATCCACTGCCGCGGTTGACCAAAGAAGGGAACATGGATGAACTGGGGACAGTTGTAAAGATTCAATCTCAGTCCATGTATTGGGAGGGTATTGCGTGGACCATGACAGAAGAAAACAAAGTTGAGTCACATAATAATACTTGATTATATCCGGCGCTCCCAAACCTCCCCTAGAACGCGGAGAGAGCAGAACAGAACGTGCAATCCTGTGCCTCTTATTGTGCCAAATAAAGTGTAGGAAAGATTTCTGAAGGGAGTGAAGCTTGGACAAAGGAACGGGAAGAGTCGCAAACAGGTACAAGAGTTTGGGTAACACGGTCATTTTTAGAACGTTAATGCGACCGAGGAAAGAGATGGGCAAGGCATCCCAATGTTTCAGAGAGCGAGAAATTGCTATGAACAAAGGGGGGAAATTGGCCTCGTATATAGATTGGTAAGAAACAGAAATATTAGTACCTAAATATTTTAAAGAGTGTGTGCACCACCGATAGGGAAAGGCTTCCTGAAGCGAGGACAGAACGATAGGCGGGACATGTATTGGGAGTGCCTCAGTTTTGGACATATTGACTTTGTAACCTGAAATAGCCCCAAATTGTTTCAAGGTCTTATGCAAAATCTGTAAAGAAGTATGGGGACTCGTAAGCGTGAGAAGAATGTCATCTGCAAATAACGATACCTTGTACTCATGGGAATGTGACTGTATCCCGCGAATATCCGGGTTTGACCTAATAGCGATGGCTAAAGGTTCCAGACAAAGAATAAACAGTAAAGGAGAGAGTGGGCAGCCCTGACGTGTACCGTTTAACATCTGAAAGGGAGGCGAGAGAAAAGAAGATAATCTGACCTGCGAGAGGGGGGATGAATAGAGGGCCTTCAAAGCTGCTACAAATGGACCTTTGAAACCAAATCTCTCCAAGACCATGAACATATAAGGCCAGCTTAAACGGTCGAAAGCTTTTTGAGCGTCCAAGCTTAATAACACAGTAGGGGTAGAGGACCAGATGGGATTTCTTTATTCCTGAAATGTTGCTATGCTGTGGAATTGTGAAAGCCCAGAGAAGAATCGGCTGCAGGAAAGATAGAACTGACATTCTTGGGCTGGTAAGTATTTATTTCTTAAAAAGCAGCAGCTACATCATTTTTTGCTGCTAGCTTTTAAATTTTCACACAAATCCCCTAATACTTTGTAGAAAAGAGTCTGTTGTTTACAGAGCTCAGTAGTTCAAGCTGAAATCAACAGACACCCCCCCTCCCTCCAAATAGTTTAACCAAAGGTTTCAGAGATATACTGTCTGAAAGTAGACAGCTAGTACTGAGTTCTCTCCTTAGATAACCCACAGTGCTCTGGGAATCTTGTGTCATGGGAACACTCTGTATTAAATGTCTATTTGTAATTACTTTATATTACCAAAAAAATCTTAAACATAATTTTTAAAACACATTCACTTAAAAATGTCAAAGAAGATTGGCTCAGTCATTAGCTTTAGATTTATTTTCAACAAGTAAACAGTAACTGTCCAATATGGACTTGAGGTTAAAATATACAAAATGTAGGATTATCTTACCTGGAATCCAGTTATTTTTCCCCATTCCTCAGACGACTTCCATCCTATTATGTTTTTTTGCATTGATGGAACTTTCGTTATTTCAGGTTTCCTGAGCACTGGATGAAGAAAAATAAATAAATGTAATAAATTCCAGTACACTGTCCATGTACACAGAGGTCAGAGCATCCATCCCCCCCATACTCATCTACAGAACCAAAATATGGAAATATTAAACAGAGAAACGTGCCCCTGGACTAGCAGGGGAGTGCAGAGGAGGTCCTTGTCTGGGGGAGTGCAGAGGAGGCCCTGGACTAAAAAAGGGGAGGGTGGGTATGACAAAGACCCTGGATTAGGGGTTTGGGTACAGAGGAGGCTCTGGACTAAGAAGTAAGTGCAGAGAAGGCTATGGACTAAGAGGGGACTGCAGAGGAGGCCCTGGACTTGAGAGGGGGAGTGCAGAGGAGGCCTTGAACTTTGGGGGGGCTGCAGAGGAGGCCTTGGATTTGGAGGGAGGGGTGCAGAGGAGGCCTTGAACTTGGGGCATGGCAGAGGCAGCTCTGACCTTTGAGGAAGGGATGCAGAGGAGGCCCTGAACTTAGGGGTGGCAGAGGAGGCCTTGGGCTAGGTAGAGTGGATTGGTGTGGTAAAGGACCTGGATTGGGGGGGACAAAGGAGACTCTGGACTAGGTGAGGGGGTGTCTGGAGGTCCCAGACTAGAAAATGGGATGTCTGAAGGTCCTGGACTAGGAAAGAGATCTGACAACTTCCAAAGTTTTGACACATTTAATTACCACATACCATTTTTTTTTTTTGGGGGGGGGTGAAAAAAATCCCCAATCCCGGGAGCTAGATGTTCTAGATCAGACCCCACTCCTATTCCTTCTATTCCACCAGACCCCACTCCTATTCCTTCTATTTCAACAGACACCGCTCCTATTCCTTCTATTCCACCAGACCCCACTCCTATTCCTTCTATTCCACCAGACCCCACTCCTATTCCTTCTATTCCACCAGACCCCGCTCCTATTCCTTCTATTCCACCAGACCCCGCTCCTACTCCTTCTATTCCACCAGACCCCGCTCCTATTCCTTCTGTTCCACCAGACCTCGCTACTATTCCTTCTATTCCACCAGACCCCACTCCTATTCCTTCTATTCCACCAGACCCCTCTCCTGTTACTTCTATTCCACTAGACTCCAATCCTATTCCTTCTATTCCACCAGACCCCCCTCTTCTATTCCTTCTATTCCACCAGACCCCGCTCCTATTCCTTCTATTCCACCAGACCCCACTCCTATTCCTTCTATTCCACTAGACCCCACTCCTATTCCTTCTATTCCACTAGACTCCAATCCTATTCCTTCTATTCCACCAGACCCCCCTCTCCTGTTCCTTCTATTCCACCAGATCCCACTCCTATTCCTTCTATTCCTCCAGACCCCGCTCCTAATCCTTTTACTCCACCAGATCCCACTCCTATTCCTTCTATTCCACCAGATCGTGCTCCTATTCCTTCTATTCCACCAGACCACACTCCTATTCCTTCTGTTCCACCAGACCCCACTCCTAATCCTTCTACTCCACCAGATTCCACTCCTATTCCTTCAATTCCACTAGAACCTGCTCTTATTCCCTCTATTCCACCAGACCCAGCTTCTTTTGCTACTATACCACCAGACCCCACTCTTGTTCCTTCTATTCCACCAGACTTTGCTCATATTGCACCAGACTCTACTCCTATTCCTTCTGTTCCACCAGACACTACTATTATCCTTTCTATTCCACCAGACCCTGCTCCTATTGCTTCTGTTCCACCAGACCCCGCTCCTATTCCTTCTATTCCATCAGACCTCACTCTTGTTCCCTCTACTCCACTAGACCTCGCTCCTATTCCTTCTATTCCACCAGACACTCCTCCTATTCCTTCTATTCCACCAGACACCGCTCCTATTCCTTCTATTTCACCAAACTCTGCTCCTAAGCCTTCTACTCCACCAGATCGCACTCCTATTCCTTCAATTCCACCAGATCCCACTCCTTTTCCTTCTATTCCACCAGACCTCGCTCCTGTTCCTTCTATTCCACCAGATACTGCCCCTATATTTTCTGTTCCACCAGACACCACTTTTATGCCTTCTATTCCACCAGACCCCGCTCCTATTCCTTCTTTTCCACCAGTCACCACTTCTATTTCTTCTATTCCACCAGACCCCTCTCCTATTCCTTCTATTCCACCTGACCCCACTCCTATTTCTTCTATTCCACCAGACCCCACTCCTACTCCTTCTATTCTACCAGACCCCTCTCCTATTCCTTCTATTCCACCTGACCCCTCTCCTATTCCTTCTATTCCACCTGATCACTCTCCTATTCATTCTGTTCCACCAGACCCCACTCCTATGCCTTCTGTTCCACCAGATCTTGCTTCTATTCCTTCTATTCCACCGGACCCCTCAATTTACATGAGTAGCACCCTGCTATTCAGCTAGGGGAGCTAGACTCCAATTGTTAATGCGGAGGGCTGAGTAGCAGCCTGGGTGTGATAGCTAGCATGGGTCAAATTAGGTCAGAGCTGAGAGGCTCTGCAGACCAGCCCTCTGGAATTCCCCCCTGCTCCTGAACTTTGGAGAAAGGTCTAGAAGCAGTGGGTGGATCTGAGGAGTGGCTGATCTGCACTTTTGAGGGATCCTGGCCAATCCCCAACAGGAGGCTTAACAAGGAGCCAGCACAATCCTTAAAAGTGAGAGAGCTTGCTCAGCAGCTGGAGACTTCAGGTGGAAGACAGAGAGGATGAGAGGCTGAAGGCAGGAGCCTAGGAGGGGCCCAGATGCAGAGGGGCTCACCTACAAGCAGTGGAGATGGGAAGGAGGAAAGCTCAGACCTTCGCTGGTCCCCAGAGTGAGGACCACCTATGTAGCAGGGAAGGAGTGGCCCAGCTAGAAGGCCTGGTAGCAGCCAACAACCGACAATAGGAACATAGTGCTTTATCCTTAAAACAGACTTTATTCCACAAATCTTAATCAATGCACTCACATTGTTAAAATAAAAAAAAACGCTTTCAGTGATAAATGCCTGTATCAGCCGTTGTCATATGTACTTGCCGCTTGTTCTCTCTGAAACCGAGTGACTTCGTAGCCCCACCCCTACGAGTTACGCCATAGGACACATGGCTTCATCAGGGGGTTATGATATGAACGGATTTATTTTTGTTTTTTATTATGATCACTTTATTGATATATTGAAAATGTTTTGTCAGTTTGCATATATAATAGTATATTTCACACACTTTATATAGTTGGATAATAGGAGCGCAACATTTAGACATTTATAGATACTGGCTAGCTCTCCAAAAGAAACTGTTTTGCTGTGAAGACTTGTAAATAGTTCCAGGAAGTTGTCCTCGGTTTCTTAGTTCCATTGGGCATCCCATACATCCCTTACCCATCCAAGTTAATAACCCCTTTAATAAGAAACAAAAAATAACCAAACTCAAGGACTGGTTACTGACTCCTGGATGCAAGGATGTGAAAATGTGTGTTTCCATGGCTGTGCCAATACTATAGGGCAGCGATGGTGAACCTATGTCACGCGTCCCACAGCTGACACGCAGAGCCCTCTCTGTGGGCACTCGAGTGGCTTGCTACCCCCCAGCAGCCATCATCAATGCGCACGCTCGGAACTGAGTTGCAGCTTGTCCAGTGACGTCATTGTGCCTGACATCTGGCTCCTGAGCGTTCCAGCCCTCTCTTCTGGATCCTTCACACACAGCTGGCTTCCGGACCCAGCAGAGCGGTGTCACCTGCGGCACAGTGGTATCCATGACGATTTCTTACTTGGGCACAGCGAGCCTTGTTGTTCCACAGGACTATGGCAATACCTATATCTGTCTACAAAAATGTAAGTTGCTCTCGTACAGACTTGTATATGGCCATATTTTGAGAGCATTCACAGACATATCTTATATGGGTGGGGTTAGTAAATCATTTTTGTTATTTTTGTGTTTTTCTAGATTCCAAGTATTGAACACCAAAAAATGAGCACAGAAAAACTGAAAACAAATAGTGGAAGATCATTCCAAGAACCCTTGGCAGAGTCATTTGGAAAAATACATGTATAAGTAAATTTTTTTCAATAAAAAACTATTTGTATTATTGAAAGCTCTATTATTGTGTTTTTCTTTTAAGACAAAAGATGTTAATTATTTCGGACAACTGTATGAGTTGTTTTTTTCTAAACTAAAACCTCAATATTCAAATGTAATCGCAGTGTTGGCACATTGAAATAAATAAGTTGGTTTTGTGTTGCAGTTTGGGCACTCGGGCTCAGAAAGGTTCACCATCACTGCCATAGGGGGACCCAAAACTATTGTAACTCCTATGGAGGTAGTGCTGCACATGATTAATTTAATTTGGTGTAAGTTACCTCATCCTTTGGGAAAGTATCCCATGTGTATGGAGCCATGTAATAAGGGAGGAACCGAAGGAACAAGGCTGGGCATGAATTGGTACACCTTACTGAAGAAGACGGGTATTTGGGAAGACATTCACTTTGCACATGATGCTGAGACATTTGTGCCTGTGCCTTTATCTGCTAGACCCCCATTATATTCTGATATCATCTTCCATGTGCTGAATATCCTTCTGTCCTCCACCTTTATCACTTTATTTAAGGAGAGTCTTTATTTCTCCACAGCCACCAATCAGAATCAAACTGCCATTTTCCAGGTTAATCTGATTGGTGGGTGTCAGGACAACATTTGTATATACAGTATAATGGACATCTGGATGTAACTGATGATTGAAGGAAAACAGATAAATTCATAAAGGAAACGTGTCATTGGATAAAGTGGAGGTTGCCATTCCTGATCCTGCTTTAGTATACCTGG
This sequence comes from Staurois parvus, assembly GCF_062004578.1. NCBI lineage: Eukaryota > Metazoa > Chordata > Amphibia > Anura > Ranidae > Staurois > Staurois parvus. The sequence continues at coordinate 24,258 of NW_028318904.1, read as the reverse complement.
ACTGAACATTACACTACAATCACAACTCGTATTTCCTTCTCAGTTATTTTAGAAAATAAATCCAGAGACAGCCAGGCAATGAATATTTTCAGGATTTGGCAGCTTCTGTATTTCCCTCAGTACAGGTTTCCTTTAGGACAAATGATAAATGACGGGGCTGAGTATTGTGTCCAGTGTTGGCTGATATCAGAACAGACAATAATTGTATAAAAACAGACCATTCTCTCACCTGACTCCCCCGTCCTGATATCTCTGAACCCCAGATAGTATGTTTTGTCTGTACGATTGTAGATGTATATTCTATACAGAGAGACCGGCTGTAGATCGGTGAATGTCACACTTTTACCATATGACGTTTTACAGGATCCATAATAATACGGCTCGGCACAGCATTGCACATAAAATCTCCAGGTCTGGGGACATTGAGGAGTGCAGGAGATCCGGGCGCTGATACTGGTTGCGGTGACCCTCCAATCCATCATTGTGACTCCTGATAAAGACAACATGGAGACATTAACCCCTCGCCCTCCAGAGGATCCCCCCCCCTCACCCTCCAGAGGATCCCCCCCCCCTCGCCCTCCAGAGGATTTCCCCCATTCCTGACTAGGCCAGTTTTTGCGTTATCGTGCTGTGTTACTTTAACTGACAATTACGCGGTCATGCAACGCTGTCCCCAAATGAAATGTGTGTCCTTTTTCCCCACAAATTGAGCTCTTTTTCTGGTATTTGATAGTCAGTGTGGTTTTCATGTTTTGCGCTATAAAAAAAAAGACCGACAATTTTGAGAAAAAAAAACAATATTTTTGATGGGTTGCTATTAACCGCCTCCCTTCCGCCATATAAGGTAATGACAGGTGCAAGGCGGTTCTCTCATTCTGGGAGGACGTCATATGACGTCCTACCACTCTATAATCGCGCATGCGTGGCTTCGGGAGCGCGCAGCGTGGCAATTGGCTGTGTGCTGTGTTCCTCAGACACAGCGGATCACCGATCCACGGAAAGAGCCGAAGATGACGGCTTGGTCATGTGATCAGCTGTGTCCAATCACAGCTGATCAGATGTAAACAGGGAAATGCTGGTTATAGGCAGTTCTCTCCTCTCGAGCTGTCAAGCTGACAGGGGAGAGGAGAGGAGAGCTGGTAATCGGCATTCCTCGGAGGGGACATGTACACTGATCATCAGAGCACTGATGATCAGTATGCCCTGGTGATCAGTGTAGCCCCAGCAGTGCCACCTGTCAGTGTCCATCAGTGCCAATCCATGCCACCTGCCAGTGCCCATCAATTCTATATCAATGCCACATATCAGTGCCCATCTGAGCTGCCTTTCAGTGTCATCTATCAGTGCCACCTATCAATGCCACCTATCATTGCTACCAATCAATGCCACCTATCAGTGCCCATCAGTGCCTCCTAACAGTGCCAGCCAGTGCCACCTATCTGTGCCTGTCAGTGCTGCCTATCAATGCCACCTATCAGTGCAATATACGAGTGCTGCCTTTCAGTGCCCATCAGTGATGCCTGTCAATGCTCATCAGTGCCACCTACCAGTGCCTCCTCATCAGTGCCCAGCAGTGCAATCCATCAGTGTCCATCAGTGCAGCCTACCAGTACCCATCACTGCAACCTCATTAGCGCATATCAGTAAAGGAGAAAAATCACTTATTTGCAAAATTTTATAACAAAAACTAAAAAAAAAACAAACATTTTTTTTCAAAATGTTTTGTGGTTTTTGCTTTGTTTAGCAAAAAATGAAAAAAAACCCTGAGGTGATTAAATACCACCAAAAGAAAGCTCTATCTGTCTCACAAAAATGATAAAAGCTTCATATGGGTACAGTGTTACATGACCGCGCAATTGTCACTTAAAGTGCGACAGCGCTGAAAGCTGGCCTGGGTAGGAAGGGGATAGAAGTGCCCGGTAGGCGAGGGGTTAAACATGTCTAATAAACATTTTTTTAAAAATCAAATTTCATCATGAATTTTGGCCAAAATGTATTCTGCTCCGTGTCTTTGCTAAAAAAAATCCCAATACGTGTAAATTAATTGGATTATGGGAAAGTTATAGCGTCTATAAATGGTGGTATACAGTGAGGAACAGAAGTATTTGAACCCCCTGCGATTTTGCAAGTTCTCCCACTTAGAAATCATGGAGGGTCTGACATTCACATTGTAGGTGCATTCCCACTCAGAGACAGAATTTAAAAAAAAATTCAGGAGATCACATTGTATGATTTGTAAAGAATGTATTTGTCTCGCACGGCTGAACAGAAGTATTTGAACACCTAAGAAACAGCAAGAATTCTGGCTCTCAAAGACCTGTTACTGCGCCTTTAAAAAGTCCACCTCTACTCCACTCATTCATCTCACTTAGTAGCACCTGTCTGAGCTCTTTAAAGACACCTGTCCACCCCACAGTCAGTCAGACGCCAACTACTACCATGGGCAAGACCAAAGAGCTGTCCAAAGACACAGGAGACAAAATTGTGGACCTCCACAAGGCTGGAAAGGGCTACGGGGCAATTGCCAAGCAGCTTGGTGAAAATAGATCAACTGTTGGAGCAATTGTTAGAAAATGGAAGAGGCTAAAGACGACTGTCAGTCTCCCTCGGACTGGGGCTCCATGCAAGATGTCACCTCGTGGGGGATCACTGATGATAAGAAAGGTGAGGAATCAGCCCAGAACTACAAGGGAGGAGCTGGTCAATGACATGAAGAGAGCTGGGACCACAGTTTCCAAGGTCACTGTCGGTAGAACACTACGCCGTCATGGTTTCCAATCATGCATTGCACGGAAGGTACCCCTGCTCAAGTCATCACATGTCCAGGCCCATCTGAAGTTTGCCAATGACCATCTGGATGATCCAGAGGAGGCATGGGAGAAAGTCATGTGGTCAGAGGAGACCAAAGTAGAACTTTTTGGTCTAAACTTCACTCGTCGTGTTTGGAGGAAAAAGAAGGATGAGTTGCATCCCAAGAACACCATCCCTACTGTGAAGCATGGGGGTGGTAACATCATGCTTTGGGGGTGCTTTTCTGCGAAGGGGACAGGATGACTGCACTGTATTAAGGAGAGGATGAATGGGGCCATTTATTGTGAGATTTTCAGCAACAACCTCCTTCCCTCAGTCAGAGCATTGAAGACGGGTCGTGGCTGGGTCTTCCAACATGACAACGACCCGAACCACACAGCCAGGAGAACCAAGGAGTGGCTCCGTAAGAAGCATATCAAGGTTCTGGAGTGGCCTAGCCAGTCTCCACACCTAAATCCAATAGAACATCTTTGGAGGGAGCTGAAACTCCGTGTTGCTCAGCGACAGCCCTGAAACCTGACAGATCTTGAGGAGATCTGTGTGGAGGAGTCGGCCAAAATCCCTGTTGCAGTGCAAACCTGGCCAAGGGCTACAGGAAACGTCTGACCTCTGGAATTGCAGACAAAGGCTTCTGTACCAAATATTAACACGGATCTTCTCAGGGGTTCAAATACTTCTGTTCAGCCGTGCGAGACAAATACATTCTTTATAAATCATACAATGTGATTTCTTGAATTTTTTTTTTTTAAATTCTGTCTCTCAGAGTGGGAATGTCCCTCCAATGTGAATGTCAGACCCTCCATGATGGAGAAGTGGGAGAACTTGCAAAATCGCAGGGGGTTCAAATACTTCTGTTCCTCACGGTATATATTGGTATTTTTTTCATCTTTACCAGTAATGGAGGCGATCAGTGACTTGTAGCAGGACTTCAGCGGACATTCTGAAACTGGGGGGGGGGGGGACTGACTTGGTGTCACTGACATCCCCAATGACACCAATACAGTGATCAGTGCTAAAAAAAAAAAAAAAAAAAGCACTGACACTGTACTAATGGCACTGGGCAGGAGGGGGTTAACATGAGGGGCAATCAAAGGGTTAACTGTGTGCTGGGAGTGTTTTACTAGGGGGCGGGGTCTGTGTGCTTTACAGTAATCACACTGCTGAGGATGACTGTGCTGTGCAGTGTGCCCGAGCTGACAGGGAGGGGGACTGTTAGTAAACAAAAAAGTCCTCCTCCCCATCGGAGATCCTCAGAAATCACCAAGCGCAGGTGAGTGATTACTGGCCAGGGCCCAGTGATTGACAGCAGTGGCCGCAAATGGCGACACAGGTAGGGTGTGCACATGGTTTGCGCACACCCCCTACCCAGAAATACATATATATATATATATATATATATATATATACACACACACACACACATATGTGCTGGAAGTGGGAGGACACACAAGGAGGTCACCCGCTGTCCTCATCCAATGGAGTGTTTTCCAAGGCTTTGTTTAGATGGGTAGATGCAGCCTGCTTTCATTTATCCTTCTTCATGCTAAGTTTGTATTCTCACAAACTGTAATTGTACGGTGAGGGAAGTATGAATATCCTGACAACATTGACCCCGAGTCTACGTCACGCCTTTACATTGTATCTTTCACCGTCACCTTTTGTACACAAATGATCTTTCTATAACAAAATAATGTTACTGTTAATGGTGGAATTGTTCAGACGAAAAAACATTTTATAGAAAAGATCTTATGTAAATCTGGAGAACATTGTCTTCTAATGATGGACAACCTTACAGCAGGTGAGGAGCACATTCATTTAGGGTGGCAGGACCAGCATGCTGGACAATTGTCTAGTTACTAAACTATGTATAGACTTCCATTTGGCCTGTGCAGTATGTGGTTTCATCATGGTCACCATTCACACTATTCCAGGACTGATGTCATGTCTGTAACCCTCCAGATCTTGTACCAGGACTCCATCCTGACCACAGACTTTTATTAGACATGGACATAGAGGTAGGTAGGTCCCTGTGCAGGATCATGGTTTGGGTTGTCTTCAAAGACTACTGACCTATTCTAGGAGACTTTGTTATTTGTTCTCAGGGTGCTCTGCTCCAGGATTTGTCTCCCAGATCCACAAACACACCGGAGATCCATACTGGGCAACCTGAGACATGATAATTTACACAACTTTAGCTATTTCCACTCCCTGAGATATCAGTCTATGGCACAGATCCAGCCTGTTATAGAGCCAATTATTCCACACTACATACACCTGTTTAAGTCTTGTTGGCCATCATCAGTGTTGTACATAGACTCAATGACTTCTACAGGGGAGAGTTAGAGGATTAATGAGATAGTATTACTTGACTGGTTATGGTGAGGAGGGCAGCAAGTAATCACAAAACTCCAGTGGAAAGCAATGATGAGGATGCTGCTGAACCTCTAGACTTTGTGCTCAGTGAGTAATGTCTATGGGGAAGATATGGACACTGTTCAATATGCAATAAGTGTGATGGATGGTAGGTGCTCCACAGTGAGGAGGCACTAGGGAAAGACCTATCCATGTGTGCCAGAGGTGGGATCTGACTTGGGTAGACCCAGGTGTGTGTGCTGAAGGTGGTATCTCAGTGGGGTAGACCAAGGTGTGTGTGCAGGGGGTGGGATCGCACTGAGGTAGACCAAGGTGTGTGTGCTGGGGGTGGGATCTCACTGGGGTAGACCAAGGTTATGTGCTGGTGGTGGGATCTCACTGGGGTAGACCAAGGTGGGTGTGTCCGGGGAGTGGGATCCCAAAGGGGTAGACCAAGGTGTGTGTGCTAGGGGTGGGATCTCACTGGGGTAGGCCAAGGTGTGTGTGCAGGAGGTGGGATCTCACTGGGGTAGACCAAGGTGTATGTGCTGGGGGTGGGATTTCACTGTGGTAGACCAAGGTGTATGTGCAGGGGGTGGGATCTCACTGGGCTAGACCAAGGTGTATGTGCTGGGGGTGGGATCTCACTGGGGTAGGGCAATGTGTGTGTGTGCTGGGGGTGGGATCTCACTGAGGTAGACCAAGGTGTGTGTGCTGGGGGTGGGATCTCACTGAGGTAGACCAAGGTGTATGTGCAGGGGATGTGATCTCACTGGGGTAGGGCAATGTGTGTGTGCTGGGGGTGGGATCTAACTGGGGTAGGGAAATGTGTGTGTGCTGGGGGTGGGATCTCACTGGGGTAGGGCAATGTGTGTGTGCTGGGGGTGGGATCACACTGGGGTAGGGCAATGTGTGTAGTGGAGGGGGTGGGATCTCACTGGGGTAGGGCAATGTGTGTAGTGGAAGGGGTGGGATCTCACTGGGGTAGGCCAAGGTGTATGTGCTGGGGGTTGGATTTCACTGTGGTAGACCAAGGTGTGTGTGCAGGGGGTGGGATCTCACTGAGGTAGACCAAGGTGTATGTGCAGGGGATGTGATCTCACTGGGGTAGGGCAATGTGTGTGTGCTGGGGGTGGGATCTAACTGCGGTAGGGAAATGTGTGTGTGCTGGGGGTGGGATCTCACTGGGGTAGGGCAATGTGTGTGTGCTGGGGGTGGGATCACACTGGGGTAGGGCAATGTGTGTAGTGGAGGGGGTGGGATCTCACTGGGGTAGGGCAATGTGTGTAGTGGAAGGGGTGGGATCTCACTGGGGTAGGCCAAGGTGTATGTGCTGGGGGTGGGATTTCACTGTGGTAGACCAAGGTGTATGTGCAGGGGGTGGGATCTCACTGGGGTAGACCAAGGTGTAAGTGCTGGGGGTGGGATCTCACTGGGGTAGGGCAATGTGTGTGTGTGCTGGGGGTGGGATCTCACTGAGGTAGACCAAGGTGTGTGTGCTGGGGGTGGGATCTCACTGAGGTAGACCAAGGTGTATGTGCAGGGGATGTGATCTCACTGGGGTAGGGCAATGTGTGTGTGCTGGGGGTGGGATCTAACTGGGGTAGGGAAATGTGTGTGTGCTGGGGGTGGGATCTCACTGGGGTAGGGCAATGTGTGTGTGCTGGGGGTGGGATCACACTGGGGTAGGGCAATGTGTGTAGTGGAGGGGGTGGGATCTAACTGGGGTAGGGAAATGTGTGTGTGCTGGGGGTGGGATCTCACTGGGGTAGGGCAATGTGTGTGTGCTGGGGGTGGGATCACACTGGGGTAGGGCAATGTGTGTAGTGGACGGGGTGGGATCTCACTGGGGTAGGGCAATGTGTGTAGTGGAAGGGGTGGGATCTCACTGGGGTAGGCCAAGGTGTATGTGCTGGGGGTTGGATTTCACTGTGGTAGACCAAGGTGTGTGTGCAGGGGGTGGGATCTCACTGGTATAGACCAAGGTGTGTGTGCAGGGGGTGGAATCTCACTGGGGTAGACCAAAGTGTATGTGCTGGGGGTGGGATCTCACTGGGGTAGACCAAGGTGTATGTGCTGGGGGTGGGATCTCGCTGGGGTAGGGCAATATGCGTGTGCTGGGGGTGGGATCTCACTGGGGTAGGGCAATGTGTGTAGTGGAGGGGGTGGGATCTCACTGGGGTAGGGTAATGTGTGTGTGCTGGGGGTGGGATCTCACTGGGGTAGGGCAATGTGTGTAGTGGAGGGGGTGGGATCTCACTGGGGTAGGGCAATGTGTGTCGAGGAGGGGGTGGGATCTCACTGGGGTAGGGTAATTTGTGTAGTGGAGGGGGTGAAATCTCACTGGGGTAGGGCAATGTGTAGTGGAGGGGGTGGGATCTCACTGGGGTAGGGCAATGTGTGTAGTGGAGGTGTGATGTCACGGCTGGAGCATGCTCTGTTCAACTAAATTCAAGATTGGGGGCAGGATCCTCCGGGCCACATGGCAAAGTGGAAGCAGATATTACATTGTATATTATGAAGGAAGGATATGTATATTTGTTCTGAATATATTGTACATAGTGCTATTCTCATACTGTGTATATGATGGACGTGTCACATGTTGTACTCACCTATACAGGTAACAGTGGGAGGAGTCCACTCCTGGGAGGTGCGGGGGTTGTTACATCTCATTGTGTTAGATGATGGATAATATCCAGATTTACACCGTACTGCCACTGATTCTCCCTTCTTATAATACTCCTTGTTTATGGAGAGACTGTCCACATGGTCTATGGTGGGCTTCTTACACTGAGCTGTGGAAGAAGGAGATAAAAGCAGATGATTATACATGATATACAGTGTGAGGAGTAAAGTGATTGTTTGTGATGGGACGGATCCATTGATGGGACCTTTCAGTGGTCTATGGACCATGGTCTGACCTCCTCATTATGGGAGGTTCCTGGGATCTGTCTGCTCCATATGGAGGGCTTCCTGCTGGATGTTCTAGTAATTGTTGGTTATGTGTTAGAGAAGACACTGGTAGTGATGAGGCAGAACATTGTTTTACTTGTGTGGCTTAAGTTGCAAACATACAAAACACATTTCAGCAGACATCTTGGTTTTTGAAGAGAGGAAGAGAGGAAGGAAGAGAGAGAACCAACAAGTTTTACATATATGCACAACTAGTTACCTTAGTGTACAGTGCCATCTGCTGGTCAAGTGATATTAACACACAATACTATATAGTACATGCTGTTGTATCTCCAACAGTAATGACCTTCATAGAAGAAGAGTGGAGGGGAGTTGTGATATGTGAGGAGCCATGACCTGTGACATGGTTCAGGTTCTTAAAGTGTTGTTAAGACTCGAGGGTTTTACCTTCCTGCATTCTATGGATGAAGGAAAAGCTGTCTCTGTGCAGCACCCCCCCCCCCCAATACTTAACTGAGCCTCATCATGATCCAGTGATCTGCACAAGAAACACAGCTCTTTGCGGAACCTCACTGCTTTTTGGCTGAGACAGCAGCAGAAGCCCTTGCTGTCAGCCACAGCCAGTGAGCCAATGAACAATTGAGAAGGGGCAGGGGTGGGGCCAAGCCACAGCTATGTCTGTAAATGGACACACAGAGCAGCAGCTTGGGAGCACATCTGCCTGGGTACCCCCATTGCAAGCTGCTTGTACTGGGGGCACTTGGCAGTGGGGGAGGGGCCAGAGGTGGCAGCGGGGGACCTGAGAAGAGAAGGATCCTGCTGCTGCTCTGTGCAAAACCATTACAGAGAGGTAAGTATGTTTTCTTTAATTATTGCCTTTAAGTTCTTCCCTACCGCGCTATAGCTGAATGACGTCTATGGCACGGTTGTCTAGTTCTGGGACAACATCCATGGACGTCATTCCAGAAGACGCCCCCTGCGCGACCCCAGCTGATCATGATATGGTAAATGACCAATCACGGTGGCCTTTTACCATGTGATTATCTGTGTCCAATGACACAGCAGATCACCAGGTAAATACAGTTGCCGGTTATCAGCTGCACTTTTCTTATGCTGTCACAGACTGAGGAAAGTGTTGGTTATGTGTTAGAGAAGACACTGGTAGTGATGAGGCAGATGATGACTTTACTTGTGTGGCTTAAGTTGCAAACATACAGAGCACATTTCAGCAATGTATAACAGCAGACATCTTAGAAGAGAGAGAAGAGAGGAAGAGAGAGAACCAACAAGTTTTACACATATGTACAACTGATAACCTTAGTGTACAGTGCCATCTACTGGTCAAGTGATATTTTTTTTTTTAAAAGAGACTTTATTGGGTTTTATTGTACACACATATTAACCAACGATGAGGTTTGCCAGTATTCATAGCGTGGCAACATGCCAAATCAGGTGAATAAATTCCAGGATAACAATTTTACTCATAAGCATGTTACAAAAGCCCCGAAAGAATCAGAGAGGGATTAGAGAAATTTGGAAAGAGAAGAGTTTCTATGAAAAAATATAGAACGTGTAATATATCAGGGTACAAGGGCTTAAAGGTAAAATATGCAGGATTTAGAAAAATCACGTATATGTATTCATAAGTATGGGCAAAAAGAATAAGTGATGTGAGCAATGTTAACCATTTGTCATAACGACCAATAGGGAGGTCATCATGCATAAGATTAAGAAGTGAAGGAAAAGTGAAGACATAGGGTAGAGATAGAACAGTAAGAAAATAAGAACAAGGAGCTGAAAAAAACCAGCATATAAAGAATATGCCAACGGGGAAGGAAGGAGGGAGAAATGGAGGACAAGAGGTTATGTGCCAGACGTCTGAGGCCAGAAGACCAAGAAAACATGCCAGGATATAGAAATTAGGACAAAAAGGTAATAGACTGATAGAGTAATGAGATAGTATGGTGTAGTGAGAAGCAGCGCATAAGTATGTATGAAGATGTGCTAGTAGGGGAACACTTCACGAAGAGTCAGCAAGAAAGATGAGAAAGAGAATAATAGGCCAGAGCGCCAAAGTGGAAGGAGGGCAGAGCGTAAACATAGTAAAGGTGATTTCTAAGAAATACACAGCATTAATAAAGTAGCAGTCGGTTGTCCCCGATAATAACACAATGCATCAGGAATACCCTAGAAACTAGCTTATGCCTAGTTAAGAAATCCATGAGAGGGGTGCTAGGGCACCAAAGTAGGGAGTACTTTTGAAATACATTGACCCCACTTGCGGTTGAACTTTTCCACTCCTGATGTAGAAGGAGCGATATGCATGCTGAGCCGATCCAATCGAAGTAGGAAGTTGAGTTCTATTTTGACATCCGAGATAGTAGGCGGGCAGTTGGAGACCCATTTTTTCAAAATAGACCTTCTCGCCGCCATCAAGCAAATGGATAGCCATGGTTTGGCTGCTCTGAACAAAGCAAGATGGCGGTGTGGGGCAACAGACACTGAAACTTCCAAGTTGCCAAAAAGAAGAAGCAGCGGGTCTTTAGGTAACTGGAGAGTAGTGATAAAAAGCACAAAGTTCAAGAGTTGATTCCAGAAGGTAGAGACCAATGGGCAATTCCAGAACCTGTGGTGAAGTGACGGCTTATATGAACCACAGAGCGGACATGTAGAGATCATTGAGTCTGCTCGGGAGTACAGGCACAGCATATAAGCATGATGCATAATTTTGAATTGTTGCTCCCTCCAAAATTCGTTCGTATTGAATGCACAGGTAGTGTTAAAACCTATGAGTATTTGCTCCGCGGTGAAGGCATTGTCAAAGTTCCATATCCACGATTTGACGGAAGTATAAGATTCCAATGGTTTTGCGTAGTGCATATACAGTTGACCATATATATTGGATATATTGTATTTTTGATTCCTTACAAGGACTTCTATCATTGTCGAGCAAAAGCGAGTGGACTTGTTTTGCGCTATGGAATTCACAAAATTCCTAACTTGCAAGATATACAAAAAATGGTGGGAAGGCAAATCAAACGAGCTAAGAATTTGTTGGAACGGAAGGGGAGATCCTGATGCAGAGTCATACAATTGGCTTACAAGTCTAAGACCCTGGTTGTACCATATTTCATAGGCTGCATGATGTTGAGAGACAGAAAAGGAAGGATTGTGATGAATAGGGAGAAAACGAGACAGCCAGGGAGAAACTCCTAGTCTACGTCTGACGTCCCTCCATGTGAAGAGCGTATCCCGTATGAGTGGATTATGTTTAAGATGTGGATGAAGTGAGTTGAAATTAGAATGTAAGAGGACTGACAGATCAAACAGACTCACCATAGCAGATTCGAGTTGGTAATTGGAACACATGGACGAACGGGAGATCCAATCTATACATACCCGTAAAATACAAGATAGAGTGTAGAGCCTAATGTTGGGAAGGCCCAGACCACCCTAACACCTAGGGAGAAACAACTTATATATAGCTATTCGCGGACGGCGCCCCCTCCATAAGAAACTGGAAATCGCTTTGTTCAACCTGACTATATCCGTATGTTTGAGCAGAAGAGGGATAGTGTCAGGGCTCCGGGGTGTGACCAGAGGTATGTGACTGACGCAGGGAAACGCAGGCTTCAGATATGTTATAAACAATATAATTTATTAAAGACTAACAATACAAACATAAACGCAGTGCAATACTAAACATAATACAGTGCAAACAAACCAAACCACCCACAGATAACAATATATACAATGCAAGCGTCGTCAGGCAGGCCGGGTCAATAACAATCGGGCAGGTAGGTACAGGGGGTCAGGCAGAGAATGGTCGGGGTCACAAGCCAGGGATCAGAACAGGAGAAGTCAGCAGCAGTCAGGATCAAGCAGGGTCAGCAACAAGACAGGAACAGGAACGCAGGTTTACAAGATACAGGGCCCAGGAAAAACACACACACCAAGGCCAAGACTGCAGGTCTGGCCATCACTTAAATACACCTGCCTAAGCAGTTTCAGGTGTTTGGCTGGCTGCAGGGTTGAGTCTCTGATTGCTGGGAGCACCCGCTGGCCAGCCCTGGTACTGCAGCCCACAAGGCAGGTGAGTCCCACCATTACTGGCAAGTCCATTCCTGACAGATAGTTTGGAGAGGATATAGAAGCTTCGGAAAACTCGTCATCTTGAAGAGGTGCGCTCTACCCATAAGTGATAACGGCAGTTCTTTCCACATTTCTAATTCCCCTAAAATTTTTTGTATTACTGGCGAGTAGTTAAGAGAATAAAGGGACGAGGCTAATTTCCCAATTTTAATACCTAGATAAGTAATATGGTTTGTATTAATTTTAAAGAGTGATTGGCCGGCCCACTCAGGGAGTCGAGCGTGATATAGGGGAAGAACCTCACTTTTCGTAAAATTAATACGGAGACCCGAGCAACACCGAAAATCTGCGAAAACGGACTGAATATACGGTAAATCTAGAGTCGGGTTAGAGGTGAATATTAATATGTCGTCCGCAAATAAAGCTAGACGAAGATCTTGTTGGGCAATTTGAATGCCATGAAGTTGTGACTGAAACAACAAGAAGCGGGCTAGGGGTTCTAAAGCTAAGTTGAAAAGCAGGGGGGACAATGGACAGCCTTGTCTTGTACCCTTATGTAGTGGTATGGGGTTGGATATTTTTCCCACCGCTACTACCTGAGCCGTCGGGGCGGAATACATAGCCTGAATTAGACGCGTAAATGGTCCGGAAAAGCCAAATTTAGAGAGGACTGAATGAAGCCATTGAAAACTAACATTGTCAAAAGCTTTTTCAGCGTCGAGGGGGGACAGACTAAAACATTTACCATATTTTTCGCCGTATAAGACGCACTTTTTCTTCCCCAAAACTGGGGGGGGAAAGTTGGTGCGTCTTATACGACGAATAGAGAGAATCCATGAGGCGTGGCCACGGCCGCTAGGAAAGGCGGCGGCTTTGGCCTATCTCTGGAGCGGTCGGCCATCTTAGTACACCCGGCGGTGCACGCTGACGTCATCACCCCCTCTGCTCGTGGATCCTACCATAGCGCGGATCTACAACAACAGGTGAGGAGCGGGGCAATGCAATGTTACTGGCTATTATTACTAATGTGGGGGCAATGTTACTGGCTATTATTACTAATGTGGGGGCAATGTTACTGGCTATTATTACTATGTTGGGGGCAATGTTACTGGCTATTAGTACTATGTTGGGGGCAATGTTACTGGCTATTATTACTAATGTGGGGGCAATGTTACTGGCTATTATTACTAATGTGGGGGCAATGTTACTGGCTATTATTACTAATGTGGGGGCAATGTTACTGGCTATTATTACTAATGTGGGGGCAATGTTACTGGCTATTATTACTAATGTGGGGGCAATATTGCACTGGAACAGTGATGGTGATGACGAGTGGGGGGCAATGGTGGACTTTACAGTGATGAGTGGGGGCAATGGTGGACATTACGTGATGAGTGGGGGCAATGGTGGACATTACGTGATGAGTGGGGGCAATGGTGGACATTACGTGATGAGTGGGGGCAATGGTGGACATTACGTGATGAGTGGGGGCAATGGTGGACATTACGTGATGAGTGGGGGCAATGGTGAATGATGTATTAAACAAAAAGACTCTGTTAATGAGAGTAAAGATAGTTCTTAATATGTTACATGGTTGGCATAAAATTGTTCTTAAACTGCTGTTAACTTTATACAGTTGATATAAAATATTTTACTACAGTATTGGGTTCAGAATCTTTTTTTTCTAGATTTTCCTCCTTTAAAATTGGGTGCGTCTTATATTCCGGAGCGTCTTATATGGCGAAAAATACGGTAATGTGAAAATGGCTTAATGTAGCTTAACATGTAATAAACTGCCTAAATCTCAATCAATTGACTTGAAACTTTGCACAGCCCAAGTTCTCAAACATCCCAAACATATCCTAGAAGTTTCATAGATTTTAGACTTCCACAAAGAAAATGGGGGATATTAAGCTGTTTTTTTGGGGGACTTAATGTGGCTTAACGTACAAAAAAGAGCTTAGATGTTGACCAATCTCCCCCAAACTTCACAGATTAGAAGACTCCATCAATTGAAACATATTCTGAACATTTCAGGTCATTTAGTTTATCACACCAAAAGTTATTCACATTAAGCTATATTTTACATTGCTAAAACATTTAATGTGAACAGCTTATTGTAAAAAGAGCTTAACGTACCAAAATGTGCCTAAACCTCAATCAATTGACTTGAAACTTTGCACAGCCCAAGTTCTCAGTGTCCCAAACATGTCCTAGAGGTTTCATAGATTTTGGCCTTCCACAAAGAAAATGGAGGACATTAAGCTTGCTTTTTGACGGGCTTAATATGGCTTAATGTACAAAAAAGAGCTTAGATGTTGACCAATTTCCGCCAAACTTCACACAATAGAAGACTCTATCTATGGCAATGTATTCTGAAAATTTTAGATCATTTAGTATATCACACCAAAAGTTATTCACATTAAGCTATATTTCACATTGCTAAAACATTTAATGTAAACAGCTTAATGTAAAAAGAGCTTAACGTCCCATAATGTGCCTAAACCTCAATCAATTGACTTGAAACTTTGCAAATTTACCAAACATGTCCTAGAAGTTTCATGGGTTTTGATCTCCCACAAAGCAAGTGAGTGACATTAAGCTTGTGTAGACCCTACCACCTTGTGTAGACCCTACCACCTTGTGTAGTGGCCGTAGCGTGGGACAGCCAATGGGGGATTATTATGAGTGTGTGTTTTTAGCTCACCAGCCAATCACTGGGGAATTCTGGCTTGTGGTGCATGCTTGGGAAGTGCATTCTTCCAAGTTCCAAATACCAGTCAATATTGGCACAAAACCTTCTGGCTTCTGCTAGAAAGCTGAACATGAAGAGGAACTTCATCTTTCAGCATGACAACGACCCAAGCATACATCCCAATCAAGAAAGGAATGGCTTCACCAGAAGATAATTAAAGTTTTACAATGGCCCAGCCAGAGCCCAGACCTGAATCCAATTGAAAATCTGTGGGGTGATCTGAAGAGGGCTGTGCACAGGAGATGAATTCACAATCTGACAGGTTTGGAGTGTTGTTGCAAGGAAGAGTGGGCAAGATGTGTGATGCTGATAGACTCATATCTAAAACAACTGAGTGCTGGAATAACATGAAAAGTGCTTCAACAAAGTATTAGTTTAAGGGTGTGCACACTTATGCAACCATATTATTTTAGTTTTTTATTTTTACTTCCCTCCACCGAAAATATTTCAGTATGTTTTTCAACTGAGTAGTACAGTTTATAGGTCACATTAAAGGTGGAAATTTTTCTGAAATTGTTTTTCTTTGTCTCATTTTCTTACATCACAGAATCCTGACTTTTTTAATAGTGGTATGTTGACTTTTTATATCCACTGTATATATTCATGAGAATTGCTATGTGCTCAATCTTAGTACAGTCTACCTCCAGGCTTGGCCTGGGGAGGTAATGCTTAAGTGTGGGAAAGGTTTGACTAGGCCTCAAGCCTAGAAGGGGCCTCACATGCTGATTGAGGAGGAGAATGAGAGAAACTGGATGGCTACTGGAGGTACCTGGTACTAGAATGTACCTAAGGGGCAAGTCTGTCTTACCTATTGAAGATCACATGACTATCCATCTGAAATAGCCTGGGTATATTTAAATCAAACCCTTAATTCCCATTGGTTTTCTTCTAGTAAGACCGATCACTGCTATGCCTCCTATTCCCACAGACACCGGTCTTGGTACATCCCATCTGTAGTTCTGTTCTCCAGCAAGCTGGAATGTATTTCCATCTCTGCTTGTTGCAGTGGATGGACCAGGATACACACTGCCGGTCTGTACCATCCATGGAGGTGGTGTCCTAGGAATGACAGCCCCCTTGGGCTGCTCTGAAGGCTGCATCCAAGGGAGTCTATAACCCTTGCTGCCTGCACATTGGGGTAGCATCACAGCTGGCTCAAAATCCTCTGTTTGCTGCACCATCCAAAGACCAGCTTTCGGAAGACCAGCTTTCTGGTTCTGGTAGCTGCTGCCCAATGTCCCCCAGTGAAATCTCTGGTTGCTAGGACCGCCTGGTATCTAGCAACCAGTGATGTATATGCAAAGCCACAGAATTCACAGCCAGGAGGCTCCAACTTTATTCTACTGAGCTGCTCCACCTCCTCCATTGTCTGCCCTGCTTACCATGACTATGGAAGAGTCTGAGAGCTGTGAGTGATTAGGGGGGCCAGGAAGAGAGAGACAGAGGATGGCATTCTGTGCTGGAGGAAGAAGAGAGTGTAACTAGAGATGGGGGGCAGCCTGAGCAGAGCAAACACCTGGAGAAAGCAGCTGAACATCCTACACTGGCAGACCTGCAATATCCTCTGTGAAAATTCTGCCTCCGCTGCTGTTCTGCACCAACAGCCCTTCTCTGCCTTTACTGACAACTGAGAGTATGGGAAAGGCTGACAGGCTTTAGTGGTCACTTTGCTTCGTCTCCTGTGCTGTGAGCTGAGCAATTGGAGCCAGTCAAGCCTTGATATGTAGTGGCATTGAGAGTCTCGTCCCCCCCCCTTTCTTTCTCTCTCCCTCTTTCTCTCTCCCTCTCTGAATAAGTTTTGGCATGTTTTATGAAACAACCTGAAATTTTCACAATTTGTTGGTACATGTAGAGCAGGTTTCACTAAATGGCGGACTGCGGTCCATACACAGACCAAGAGATAGTGATAGTTAAGTCCGGGCCTTGGCCGTACCACCCAGCAGCCTGAGCGGACTCCGTTCCTCCCATCACTGCAGATGTGAAGGATTACTGTCATGCAGAGGGTGGGAGAAATGGCAAGGTGGATGGGGACCTGGACCCCCCCCCCCCATGCACCCGGCCACTGCAGCAGAGCGGGTGGAAGGGGAGCAGCAGTTGCCCAACCGAATCCCCTCCCCCCCACATTCACTCACCTGCCACCGCTGTTGAAGTCACAGCAGAGTGGGCTGGAGGAAAGTAAGGTGTACAGGAGTATGCCCAACCTCTTCCCCCCAATGCACTCATCCACCACTGAACCCCCAGTAAGGAGGAGGGCAGGAGGCACGGAGCCTAGTGGCAGCAGCAGGTGTGCGCACCCAGAAGAGGAGTCTAACTTGCCACTCTCCATGCCCTCCACAACACTGAGTTAAGCTAGGGGGAGATTATGGGGGGGGGGTCTGTGATGTCAGAGAAGGAGCTGTGATATGGGGGGCTGGGAAGTGAGAGGAGGGAGCTGTGAGGGGTGAGCTCTGATATGAGTGGCTGTGAGAGAGGGGAATTGTAATACTTGGGGAGCTGTGATGTGATAGGGAGAATCTGTGATATGGGGGCTGTGATATGGGGGGCTGTGATGTTATACAGGGGGCTGTGATGTGAGAATGGGGAGCCGTGATATAAGGGGCTGCGATGAGAATGGGGGGGGGGGGGGCGCTGTAATATAAAGTTTTGTGAGAGTGGGGCAATAATGTGAGAGGGAGAAGCTGTGGTATGGGGGGCTGTGATGTGAGAAGGGGGAGCTTTGATGCGAGATGTGGAGCTGTGATATGGCGGGCTGTGATGTAAGATGGGAGAGCTGTATTATGGGTGGGCTGTGATCTGATGTGGGTGGCTGTAATGTGAAAGGGGGGCTGTGATATGAAGGGTTTGTGATGTGAGGAGGAGGGCTGTGATGTGAAGAGGGGGTGAGCTGTTATGTGGGGGGTTGTGATTGCAAAGGCGACTGTGATGTGAGGGAGGGGTCTATGATTGCAAGGGGGATGTGATGTAAGTGTGGCTGTAATGTTGGGGGCTCTGATGTGAAAGGGAGTTGTGATATATAGAGGGGTGTGATTGGAAAAGGGGGACTGAGGCAATTAATTGAAAAGGGTCTGTGACGTTAATGACCTGAGTCATAGAATAAAAATGAGATTCGGAACTCTGCAGAAAAAAAGGATTAAAAACTGGACCTCCATGAATTTTAATTCAGTACCAGTGATGTAGATTCTTGTATTGTGTGAAGTTTGGGGGAAATTGGTCAACATCTAAGCTCTTTTTTGTACGTTAAGCTACATTAAGCTCCCCAAAAAACAAGCTTAATGTCCCCCATTTTCTTTGTGGAAGGCAGAAATCTATGATACTTCTAGGACATGTCTGGGACATTGAGAACTTGGGCTGTGCAAAGTGTCAAGTCAATTGATTGAGGTTTAGGCACATTATGGTACGTTAAGCTCTTTTTACATTAAGCTGTTCATATTAAACGTTTTAGCACTGTCAAATATAGCTTAATGTGAATAACTTTTGGTGTGATTTACCAAATGACCTGAAATTTTCAGAATATATTTCCATAGATAGAGTCTTCTACTGTGTGAAGTTTGGGGGAGATTGGTAAACATCTAAGCTGTTTTTTGTATGTTAAGCTACATTAAGCTCCCCAAAAAACAAGCTTAATGTCCCCCATTTTCTTTGTTGAAGTTCAAAATCTATGAAACTTCTAGGACATGTTTGGGACGCTGAGAACTTGGGCTGTGCAAAGTTTCAAGTCAATTGATTGAGGTTTAGGCACATTATGGTACGTTAAGCTACATTAAGCCATTTTCACATTAAATGTTTTAGTCTGTCCCGGATTTCCTCAAACTATTGAGAAGAACATGAATTCCCCTTAATTAGAGTTTGAACTGGATTGGGGTAATATTACATAAACCAATATCTGCAGTATCGGCAAATGTCTGGCTGTGTGTGCCGATAGTTTCTCATCACTTGTCCCTCTGAGCATGCTCCCCAGCCTCCATGGCAGTCAGGTCAAGTCATTGGTGCCAGTTTCTAGGTACTCAGAGTCTTCATAATTACATGCTGTGCTTCTTGTTCTCATGCATCTTAACCTGGGGACATTGGACTTTCACACCTATATGACCAGAACCCCACCGTGTACAAAGCCGGCTCCATAAAGACATGGATTGACCAGTTTGGTGTGGAGGAACTCAAGTGTCTGGCACAGAGCCCCAACCTCAGCATTACTGAACACCTTTGGGATGGATAGGAATGCAGATGGTGAGCCAGGTCTTCTCATCCAACATCAGTATCTGACCTCACAAATGGGTACAAATTCCCACAGACACCCTCCAGAACTCTTATGGAAAGCCTCCCCAGAAGAGTGGAGAATATTAAAGGCACAAAGAAGGCAACTCCATGCTAATGGCCAGGGTTTGGAAATGGGTTTTGAAATGGCTCCAGTCAATAAGGTCTATGAGACTTCTTCAAACAAAAATAGAGATGTATTCGGGGACTTCTGCTCTCTGACACGGAAGGAGGATTTATATTTATATATCTTTACAGCTCATAGTTGTACAACTTCATCAACTTTATATTCTTACTGCAAGAGTTGTTAGTTTCATTGTTACAGTTTCTTCTTCTGCGAAACTGTGAAAGGAACAGATGGCATTAAAGGACGATCGCACTTCAATGATGACATCTAGAGAATCCCTCATTGGTCAGTTGTAGATCTTCCTGAATATTTCTTTATAGCTTGGATTGATCCATGGAGAATTGTAGGATTCTCTGCAGATTGGACAATGGTTCATCCATGGATTCAGGAATAATAAATTGCAATTTGGGGATTTGTATCTTGTAAACCGATTCTCCCATCATTTCCATAGTGCAGATCCTTCAACCAAACTACTTCCTGCAACTTTAGTGAAGAGAACCCGTCATATCATTTACCTTTCTTCTGACACTGTAAATCTGAGACCCAGCGACCTTTCCAGCCCTCAGTCAGCTGCCATCATCCATTCCTGAGCAGAATCCTCCAGATCTCAGACTCACAAGTCATATATTGGGGCTCCCTTCCTTCCTGCATTGTCTGCCATGTGGCATTTGTTTCCAAGCCACACATTCTATCCGCACAGGATATAGCCTTAGAACATTTGATGTTTATCCATTTCCACATAACAAATTTACATGAAGTTTCAATGGAAGAACAGCTATGCAAATTGTCTTTACTTTTAATATTTTTATGTATTTTATTAAAATGTATGTATTTAATATATTTAGAATATTTCAGTAGGAATTCTCCTGACTCCTGGGACACTATACTACAAAATAAGAAAGGTGAAGACTGCAAGATCATAAAAGTTTACTTATCAGTCAGGATACTGTAGCAAAAGTGATACAAAAGTTTAACAAGGATGGAACTGCAACCATCTCACAGAGACATCCCGGATGTCCACAGAAGTTAACACCTCGACAGGAGCGTCTTCTGATGAGGAGGGTTGAAGGAAATTGCAATGCAAGTTCACTGCAGTTCACTAAAGAAGTAGAAAGCCAAACTGGGGTGACTGTTTCCTGTGATACAATACGGCGTACACTGTAGAAGAATGGCATGCATGGGTGTCATCCACGAAGGAAGCCTCTCCTGAATCCCATGCACAAAAAAAACCACCTAAAATTTGCCAGGGCCCATGCTGAAGAAGTCTGTTGAAGAAGACGACTACTGGGACTCTGTACTCTGGAGTGATGAGACCAAGATAAATGTTTTTGGAAGTGATGGCTTTAAAACTGTATGGTGTCGCAAAGGTGAGGAGTACAAAGAAAAATGCATAGTTCCTACTGTGAAACATGGTGGTGGCAGTGTCCTTCTGTGGGGCTGCATGAGTACTACTGGTGTCAGGGACCTGCATTTCATTGATGATATCATGAATTCCCAGATGTACTGCTCTATATTGAAGGAGAAGATGCTCCCATCGCTCCGTGCCCTCGGTCGTTGCACACCTTTCCAACGTGACAATGATCCAAAACACACATCTAAGGCCACTGCTGCATTTCTGAAGAAGAATAGAGTGAAAGTGATTCAGTGGCCAAGTATGTTTCCTGATCTGACCCCAATCCAACACTTATGGGGAATTCTGAAGAGGTCATTTGAGCATCACTCAACATCCAGCCTCCAGGCTCTAAAAGAGGTAATTATTGAAGAACAGAAAAAGATCGACATTGCAATATGTCGCCAACATGTTCATTCCATGCCTAGAAGACTTGGTGCTGTCTCTACAAATCATGGAGGTCATACACAATACTAGATATGGTAGTTTTTGTTGTGGAGTGGATTTATTTTTTGCATCAGCTAATTTAAGTAAAACTGAAGATTTTGTTATCTAAGTTCTATCATTGACCTTACTTTCATGTAATGAGCCGAACAAACGTTCTATAAAACTCAATGTCTACACCAATGGCTGATGTGTATACAGAGGTTTGTAGTGAATGGATGAAGCAGCACCAGATGGAGATTGGTGATGGGTAAGTCTGTGGCAGCTCAACCTGTGGGGGTCCTCAGGGTAAGTCCCTTCAAGCATGTGAAGATTGTAGAGGTGGATAGGATGCACAATGCATGTACAGAAAGACACACACTTACTGAGCTTAAGGGTTAAGAGAGGAGGTCGGTGGTGGCTTGTGTCCAGGAGTGGGTTCCATCAAGCATGTGCAGATTGTAGAGGTGGATAGGTTGAACCATGCAAGGGAAGAAATTCACCCACCTACTGGGCTTCAGGGTTAAGAGAGGAGGTCTGTGGTGGCTTGTGTCCAAGAGTGGATTCTATCAAGCATCTGCAGGTTGTAGAGGTGGATAGGATGAACCATGCAAGGGATGAAAATTACCCACCTACTGGGCTTAAGGGCTAAGAGAGGAGGTCTGTGGTGGCTTATGTCCAGGAGTGGGTTCCTTTAAGCATGTGCAGATTGTAGAGGTAGATATGGAGCACCATGCATGGATAGGAATTCTTGGAAACTCCAAGTTTTTGAAGAACAATGACCACTTTATTCATGTTTGACATAAAACATATCCAACAAAAGACCTTCTATTAATCCTCACCAACCTCCACAATCTTCACATGCTGTGTATAGATATGGGGCAGCACAGTGGCTAAATGGTTGGAATGGAACATTCTGTACCTGATGGGGTGGCTGATGTTGGAGGTCCTTATATCTCACATGCATTATATAATAGAAAGTGAATGGTTCTCTTCAGTCATACAATAGAATGCTTTACTGACAGATGATGAAAACTACCCAGGAATTTGGTTAACTGAAATAACACCTGGCAACCCACAGATACACCACTGGATTAACTCACCAGGACCTAGCAGACCATTGTAATGTTCTCACTGTGTAATAGAAAATGAAGTAGGCTCTCTTGGGAGCTATGAATCCATCTAGGGCCATTTCATGACAATATGCTTCTTGGTGAGAACTGGCCTAATCCCTCTACCAGCTCTGCTTGGGACGTTCTCGGTGAGCAGAGGTTTGATTGGTGTTTTTGATTTGGCACCCAGTGCACATTCCTGTCTTCTTTCATCTGATCCTGTACCTCCAACTTGTGCCCATAACTAGATCATGTACCTCCTACCCTGTGCCCAGCACTGGATCACGTACCTCCTTCCCTGTGCCCACCACTAAATCATGTACTTTTTACCATGTGCCCACCACTAGATCATGCATATCCTACCATGTGCCCACCACTAGATCATGTAGCACCCAGGGGTGAACTGGCCATTTGGAAACTCGGGCACTGGGTCAGTAGGGGGCCCCATGAGATGCCCCTGGTACCTTTTTCATAGGCTTTTTTGAGTTTGAGCAAGGACACAGGGGCCTCATGATCCCCTATTGCCCGGGGGCCCCATCAGTTGTCAGTCCGCCCCTGGTACCACCTACCCTGTGCCCACCACTAGATCATGTACCACCTACCCTGTGCCTACCACTTGAACATATACCCCCTACCCTGTGCCCAGCACTAGATCATGTATTTCTTACTCTGTGCCCAGCACTAGATCATGTACCTCCTACCCTGTGCCCACCACTAGATCATGTACCTCATACCATGTGCCCACCACTAGATCATACACATCCTACCATGTGCCCACCACTAGTTCATGTAGCTCCTACCATGTGCCCACCACTAGATCATGTACCACCTACCCTGTGCCCACCACTAGATCATGTACCACCTACCATGTGCCCACCACTAGATCATGCACATCCTACCATGAGCCCACCTCTAGATCATGTACCACCTACCCTGTGCCCAACACTAGATCATGTACCACCTACCCTGTGCCTACCACTTGAACATGTACTTCCTACCCTGTGCCCAGCACTAGATCATGTACCTCCAACTATGTGCCCACCACTAGATCATGTACTTCTTACCCTGTGCCCACCACTAGATCTTGTACCTCATACCATGTGCCCACCACTCAATCATGCACATCCTACCCTGTGCCCACCACTAGATCATGCACATCCTACAATGTGCCCACCACTAGATCATGTACCACCTACCCTGTGCCCACCACTTGAACATGTACCCCCTACCCTCTGCACAGCACTAGATAATGTACTTCCTACCCTGTGCCCACTACTTGAACATGTACACCCTGCCCTGTGCTCACCACTGGATCATACACCTCCTACCCTGTGCCCACCACTAGATCATGTGCCTCTTACACTGTGCCCACCACTAGATGTCCCTTCTACTCCCCTTTTACCAGACTGCTGCATCTCCCCTACTTCAATCACCAGGCCTGTTTCTATCAACTCTCCATGCTGTTATACTTGTGCTTGTAGAGTGGAACCCATGTGCTTTCTATACATTTCTGTCTTGTATTGTCTGCTGCCATAATCACCTCTATTCCCCTTTCACTCTCCTCATTATCACTGCTTGCAGCCATCTCCACAGCTTTTGAAGTCTTGTCAGTAAAAGGGAAGTTTTTCCAGAACATGATATTCTGTGTGTTAGTACCAACCCTTTATTTCCAGTCCTGGAAGACTCATCTATGGGGTTTTAGAGGGTTTGGGTTTACCACCATCACCGTATCAAATTCTAAGCACATTGCAAGCCAACCTACTGCCAGTCAATACAAAACATGGAAATGAAAGTATTTAGTAAGAACACGCGTGGCCAAGGACACCATGTCCATTAGAACAGATCATAGCTGCCCAGGCTAGACTAATGCTGGCTGCTTCTACTCGTTGGCCTAAAGAGACTGTCTTCTCTCCTCCTTTCAACACACATCAATGTTTGCAGCTACCTACCCAACCAAGAGCACCACCACATCTCCAGTTACTTCCATTGCCCAGCATGCTGGGGATTGGTGTAGGACATTGTCTTGTGCATG